>NC_083865.1:11397500-11555000 GCF_029169275.1 Apis cerana
CAGGGTTGCAACCCGACACCAGATACTCGGTACAAGTGGCCGCTCTGACGAGAAAGGGAGACGGCGATCGCTCGCCGCCGGTTCACGTGAGAACTCCCGGAGGTGTGCCCAACAGGCCTCACGTTAACGTAAAGTACGTACGATCTCTTCCTTTCCTCCTCCTTTTTCTCTTTCTTCGTCGAATTTTTCGAGTCGATTCGGTTCGATCTCGTTTCCAGAGTTTTGTCCCGAGATCCCGAGGTGCTCGAGCTCGAGTGGTCGCAACCCACGCAAACGTACGGCGACCTGTTGGGGTACAGGATAAGGTACGGGATTAAGAATCAAACGTTGAAGGAGGAGTTTATACAGGACGTCCATCAACACGCGTATAAAATCACCGATCTCGGTAAGTTCGGTAAGATCCCGTTCGATTTCGGTTCCGCGGGGGTTATCGGTTTCTCTTGTCGCGCAGGGGAGAGAGGCGTGGACTACGAGTTCAGAGTGGCCGGGCAAAACGCGATCGGGTTCGGGCAGGAGACCGTGCGATACTGGTTCAGCCCCGAGGGGTTGCCTACCGGCGCCCCCACCAACTTATCCTACTTCTTCCAAACACCGGACACCGTGTGCGTGACGTGGGACATGCCTCTCCGAGAGCACAGGAACGGGCAGATAATCGGCTACGACGTCCAATTCAACAAGAAGAACGACCACTCGACCACGATTAACCGGAACACGACCAAGACCAGGGCGGTTTTCACGAATTTGGAGGAGAACACCGAGTACGTGTTCCACGTGATCGCGCGGACGTCGAGAGGGAGCGGGCCGATCTCCGAGAAGATCACGATCGTGACCGAGAAGGACATGGGGCGAGCGCCCATGTCCGTGAAAGCGGTGGCCACCTCGGACACGAGCGTGGAAGTGTGGTGGGAGCCGGTGCCCAACCGCGGCAAGATCCTCGGCTACCAGATATTCTACACGACGACCGCGGTCGAGGATCTGGACGAGTGGAAGCAAAAGACGATCGGGCTCACCGAGTCCGCGGACCTGGTCAATTTGGAGAAATTCACCCAGTACGCGATCACCGTGGCGGCCAGATACAAGACCGGGTTGGGAAGGCTGAGCGAGAAGGTGACGGTGAAGGTGAAGCCGGAAGATGTCCCCCTGGACCTGCGGGCGCCCGACTCTTCCACCCATTCGATGACCCTCTCCTGGAAACCGCCCATACGGTTGAACCCGATGAACTACAAAGTGTCGTTCGACGCCGTGAAGGAGTTCGTCGACTCGCAGGGCATCACGCAGACCCAGGTCGTGCCCCGCAGGCAGATCCTGTTGGACCCTACGGTGACCACGACCACGATAAACGAGCTGCAGCCGTTCACCACGTACAACGTGAACGTGAGCGCGGTGCCGCGGGACGGCCAGTACAGGCCGCCGGCGAAAATTACCATCACCACGCAAATGGCGGCCCCGAAACCGATGGTCAAGCCCGACTTCTACGGGGTGGTGAACGGCGAGGAGATCCAGGTGATTCTGCCGCAGGCCTCCGAGGAGTACGGCCCGATCTCCCACTATTACCTGATCGTGGTGCCCGAGGACAAGTCGACGGCCGACAAGCAGCCCGACGAGCTGACCGAGGACATGATCGCGGGCAAGGGGGCCAAGCAGGAGAGGGAGAACGCCCCGTACATCGCGGCCAAGTTTCCGCACAGGGATATTCCGTACACGTTCCATCTCGGCAGCGGGGATATATACGACGGTTACGAGAATCGTAGACTCGAGAAGAACAAACGGTACAGGATCTTCGTGCGCGCCGTGGTCGACACGCCGAGGAAGGTGGGTAAACCTTTGATCGATGCGATCCGATCTACGTGTCCACTTATCCACCTTTCCTTTCTCTCAGCACTTGTACACCTCGTCGCCCTTCTCCGAATACCTGTCCCTCGACATGAGGGAGGTGCCGCCCGGCGAGCCACCCCGACGTCCCAATCCCAACACCCCGGTGGACGGGAACCCGGAAGTGTCGGTGAAGACGAGCGGACAGGAGCCGGGGATGGTGTGGGTGGTCGGGCCGATAATAGCCGCTCTGATGGTCAGCGTGTTCCTCGTCCTCCTGTTCGTGATTAAAAAGTGAGTAGTGTCCTCGTCGGTGACGCAGGTAAGAGAATCGACGTTCCTTACGTTTCTCCTTACGTTTAGACGGAGGCAACCTTGCAAAACGCCGGACCAGGCGGCCGTCACTCGGCCGTTGATACCCGCGGACATCAGCTCGAACCACGCGCCGTCCGACCCGGTCGAGATGCGCCGTTTAAATTTCCAAACGCCCGGCATGGTGTCCCACCCGCCGATCCCGATCACCGAGCTGGGCAACCACATCGAGCGGCTGAAGGCGAACGACAATCTGAAATTCAGCCAGGAGTACGAGTCGATCGAGCCCGGCCAACAATTCACCTGGGACCACTCGAACATGGAGGTGAACGCTTCGAAGAATCGTTACGCGAACGTGATCGCGTACGACCACTCGAGGGTGATCCTCCAGACCATCGACGGCATGTCGGGCACGGATTACATAAACGCCAATTACTGCGACGGATACAGGAAGCAGAACGCGTACGTGGCCACCCAGGGCCCCCTCCAGGAAACGTTCGGGGATTTCTGGAGGATGTGCTGGGAGTTGAGGTCGAGCACGATCGTGATGATGACGAAACTGGAGGAAAGGACGCGGATTAAGTGCGACCAGTACTGGCCGAGCAGAGGGTCCGAGACCTACGGCTTGATGACGGTCACGATCACCGACGTCCAAGAGCTCGCCACCTATTGCATCCGCACGTTCCAGATATCCCGGGCCGGCTACTCCGAGAGACGGGAGATGAAGCAGCTGCAGTTCACCGCCTGGCCGGACCACGGCGTGCCCGAGCATCCCGCGCCCTTCCTGCAATTCTTGCGCAGGGTCAGGTCGTTGAACCCGTCCGACAGCGGCCCCCTGATCGTGCACTGCAGCGCCGGGGTCGGGCGGACCGGCTGCTTCATAGTCATCGACTCGATGCTCGAGAGGATCAAACACGAGAAGATGATCGACATATACGGCCACGTCACTTGCTTGCGCGCCCAGAGGAACTACATGGTCCAGACCGAGGACCAGTACATATTCATTCACGACGCGCTTTACGAGGCCGTGATCTGCGGCAACACCGAGGTACCTGCCAGAAACTTGCATTCCCACATCCAGAAATTGATGCAGCCCGAGATCGAGAGCATCACGGGTATGGAGTTGGAGTTCAAGAAATTGTCCAACATCAAAGTGGACTCGTCCCGTTTCATCTCGGCCAATCTTCCCTGCAACAAGCACAAAAACCGGTTGGTGCACATTCTGCCGTACGAGTGCACCAGAGTTTGCCTGCAACCCCAACGGAACATCGAGGGGTCCGATTACATAAACGCGAGCCTGATCGACGGGTATCGGTACCGAGGCGCCTACATAGCCACCCAGGGGCCCCTTTGCGACACCACCGACGACTTTTGGCGCATGCTCTGGGAGCACAATTCCACCATAGTCGTCATGCTGACCAAGTTGAAGGAGATGGGGAGGGAGAAGTGCCATCAGTATTGGCCGTCCGACAGGTCGATCCGTTATCAATGCTTCGTCGTCGACCCGATCGCCGAGTACAACATGCCCCAGTACATCCTCCGAGAGTTCAAGGTGACGGATGCGCGAGACGGGGCGAGTCGTACCGTCAGACAGTTCCAGTTCATCGACTGGCCCGAGCAGGGCGTTCCCAAGTCCGGGGACGGGTTCATCGACTTCATCGGACAGGTGCACAAAACGAAGGAGCAGTTCGGCCAGGACGGGCCGATCACCGTGCATTGTAGCGCCGGGGTTGGGAGAACGGGCGTTTTCATCACGCTCAGCATCGTGTTGGAACGCATGCAGTACGAAGGGGTGGTCGACATTTTCCAAACAGTGAGAATATTGCGCACGCAACGACCGGCCATGGTTCAAACCGAGGTCTGTCCCCGATAACTCCCCTTTCCCGTTCTGATTTTCTATCGTCTAAAAAAATGAAGAAAAACCGCTTTACGCTCCGTCTTACGCATGTCTGTTATTTTCGCAGGACCAATATCAATTCTGTTATCGCGCCAGTTTGGAATACTTGGGTTCTTTCGATCATTACGCCAACTGACAACCCGACACTCGCGAGGAAAGGGAATCGACGAGGGACAGAAGAGATCGGCAGAGGAACGAGAGAGACGGTGAACGGGCAAAAGTGCGCCGCGTTTAATTAACGATCGATTAACTCGAGAAAAAGTATGTAAGTTTGTAACTATATAAAAGCCTGTACCATGTTCCCACGGGCAAAACGTACTATACGTAGTACCTTCCAATGACAAATACGGTAGAAAGGCGATAAATTATTAATCTATTGTCGAGCAACTAACAACGTAGTAACCAAATATCTTATAGTCAATGGTGTCGCAACTATCTCGAGATAGCGCGGAAACGTTTCGCTTCTATCGGCGCGGTATCGTGCCGTACCGATTTCCATTCAAAAGTTCCCAAATGAGGAAGAAAAAAAAAAAAAAGCCGTTTCGAATCGATTACGAAAACGGTACGGCAAATCAAATATTTGTACGAAAACAATCATATTTGTAGAGATAATCCTCGCAACAAAAATTATTTTACCACCGATTTTATGGTTCGAAAAAATGAAATAATACACACTCGCAAAGTTAACTTACATACGTAAGTACTTATTTGTATACACCGTGGTACGCATAGGTTAAATATTCTCGAATCGATAAAAATCGGACGAAGAATTTGATTGGAAAAAAAAAAGAAAGAAAATTCTAACGGGAAACATCGTGATTGAAAGTTCGATCGATTGAAACATATCCAAATCTTTCGAGGAGATCTCGAAAGATTGCACATCTCGCGCGAGATCTCTCGAAAACGTCGACGTTTTGCTTTTAAACGAGACTACTAACAACTAAGAATAAGCGAGAAACAAACTGACGAGCATTATTATTTTACGATCGTGTGTTTTTACTCCCGATCGCCGTTCACGGTATTTCGTTCTACGTAGAAAACAGTTGAAACTTTCTTGTTCGTTTCGGAGAAGAGAACAGTGCTTCCATATTACTGGGAATGAAACTTTTAAAAAAAGGAACTACTCTGTTAAGCAACCGCGAAGGCGTATTGCGACGCGTTCGATCGAAAAAGAAGGTGAGAGGAAAAGCATGCGTGGCACGTTCCAAAAGTACTTATGGATGCGACACAAAACATATCGAGAAATCTGGAAGAAATGGCGAAAATATATTGGTATATAATGGGGAAAAGATAAATTTCTCACAGAGACGTAAATTTCCGCTGAGCTACGAGAAAATTACCATACTGCCAAATCGACAATTATTCATGCTGAATCCATTACGCACGATAGGGATCTTCTCATTACCTATTATAATTTTAAGTGTAATCGTAAGGCGATTGTTCTAAGGTTAGTTCGTAAGCGATGCCATTAGAAAAAAAAGGAAAAAGAAAAAAAGAATAATGCGAGTGTATCGAATGAAGGAAGTATGAAAGGAAATGAAAGGAAACGGTGCCTATATTCAATTAAAAATGCACAAAGATATTGTGCAGGTTTCTACGCGAACTAATTTAATTAAACTAGAAGCACTGTATGTCAGATTTGCGTATCCATTGCATTCCATCGAACCCTCGATACCCCTTGTGTACAAATCTCCATTTTAGGCTTCTATATTCGCCTATTTTTTTTTTACAATTTCCCCGGCTGTTAAACCATCTAAAACGCAATTTTTCTTCGAAAATCTGAATTGTTCTTAACTCGATTCTCGATCAAAACCGAACGAGATATACTCGCTGATATTAAATTACACTATGTTTCTGATATTAAAAAAAAAAAAAAAAAAATATCACGTTGCGTTGTTGTAAAAATCTAAGAAAAGTCAACGAAACTTCGTATATACGCGTGTACATGTACATTGGATCATCATCCCCGGCACGGACAACGCGCCAAATCAATGCCAAAAACAGTTGTTAATTGTGCATCGTGATCGATCCCCTATGCTTCGTAATCCTTTTTCACAACGATACGAATTTTCGAGATATATATATATATAGATATATATATAATATTTGCGATTCAAAGATTTACAAATGAGAATAGTCTATGAGGACAATAAACATGTGTTTGTTTATATATACTTTCTATATTTCGAAATTTCTCATGATATCGTACAGCGCAGAATCGTTCTATCGCTGTTCGATAATGGTAGAGCAAAAAAAATTCTATTTATAAAAATATAGAATACATGTGTGTGTGTTTGCACGAATACCGTAACGAAATAATATACTCATAGGAACGAATGAGATCTCTTTTCGTTTTTGGCATTTTTTTGGCTTCAATCCTGTTTCTCTATACGATAAATACATAATTTCTGGATCTTGTTGTTGTTGCGTTGCATATTAGAATTTAACGAAAAAGAGCGAAACAAAAGAAAAACAACAAATGAAAAAAGAAATAGAAAAAAAAATGAGGAAAGAAAAGAAATCGTCATCGATATATTTGCATTCGATAATTTTCAATTTGGAAAATTTCATAACGAGTTTAATCGAGCATTCAACGTATATATTTTATGTTAAAAGTGGTTCTCGAGGGTCAGGAATTGTGACTAATGTGTACATAAATGCACCGTTTGTCATTAATTAACATTATATAAATATAAATATAAATATAACTATAAATATGAATATAAATATAAATATACATAAGTAAAATGATAAATAATATATACATAGATATATATTATAAATATCATAATTGAAGAGAGTACGCATTTAAAAAAAAAAGCTGTGGATATTTTCTAGACTGTCAAGATCAACTTTTCTTTTTTCCTCATCGTTATTACACTTTTCAATTTTTTTTAACGCACCTTTTGATACTGTTTTTATCATATATTGTTATAATTTTTTTTTTCGCGCAACTTTAATTTGCTTAATTGTCTTATATATATATATATATATATATATATATATATAAATGTATATATATATACACACACACGACAATGAAGACTAATTAATCTATTATTTCGAAACATGCATTTAATCGTATCTCATCTCGTTTTTATTTGACGTTGTAAGACTGAAGGCCATTGCGTCTCTTAATATATTATCGTGTACGTGTATTTTTCGGTACTTTTAAAAGTACTTAAATCACCTCGGTCAATCTTTTCGAAAGATTATATAATACTATATTTAATCTTAGTATCTCTCTCTCTTTCTCTTTCTCTCTCTCTCTCTTTCATTGTCCGTTGAAATTTCGAGATTTCACATTGTTCCGTTCTTGTGCAGGCTTGTTCAACTTATACACGCATCCATACTGACATATTTTCTTTTCTAACTTTTTTTTCGCTTCAAAATATATTATCAAATTCGTTCCTCGATTGATATTCGATTATTACACATTATTGGCCTTTGGTACGAGCATAAAAATTACACTCGAAATAATTTTATTTTTATAATTATTTTTTTATACTAGACTACATTTACTACGTGTACATTATTACATTTCTTCGTCATCTTTTTTCATCTTTTTCCTCTCTCTTCTCCTCCTTCCCTCCTCCCCTCCCCTTCCCTCCCTCCCTTCTCATTTTAATATCTTATGTAATTCGCGATACCGCGTTTCTACTCGAAATATGAATTCATTGACAATGAAGAGACACGAAACGACTGTTATTCAGTAAATCAAATCAATATTAAGCAATTCTTCGAATAATTTCTCTCTCTCGAATAAAAATTTGCCATTGTTAAAAACTGCGATTAATATAGAAACTTATTGATGAAATCAACTTGTTACTTAGTACGTGATACGAAATTCATCACTGAAAAGTCTGAGAAATTAAAAGTACAGGAAAAAAAAAAAAAGAAATAGGCATATTTCCTCGAACGGCAACAATAACAAACTGTAAGAACTAAATATTTGTACAAAGTTAAAGGGGAAAAAAAAAAAAAAGGAGAAAACAATTTTAGTTCAAATAATCTATTCGTGGAATAAGCGAAATAAACTTTGATAGCTTTGATACAATAATTTTAATATCATTGATGGAGTTGTTATTCTTCGATTAAATCTTTAATTGCATACACACACAAATACATGTATGGAAAAAATTAAAAAAAAAAAAAAAAAGAGAGAAGAAATATAATTCTGCACAAAATGCAGTTTCGCCAAGTCGGTCGACAACTTCGCGTTCAAAGTTCCAGACTAAAATACAATATGTTACGGGAAACGAAAAGTTAAATGATTGTATAAACATATTACTAGTTATAAGTTAGTAGCATTAAATTGTATTCGATGAATTTACCAATTCAAAAAAAGTCCACGATATTCATATATTTATAAGATAACGATCGTAACGTTATTTACGTTCTTTTGTATCATTCCAAAAGTTTTGTGTATGTTGTACGTTAGTTGCGTGTCTATTGTTAGTGTTTATAATTTTTTATATCCCAGAGTGTATAGCAATATGTGGTTTGTTGTATTCTTCTTCTTAAAAAGCATGCAACTCGTATTTTCGGAGCAATCTTTCCTAATACAACAAAATACAATCGGCCATTATCGCTCCGTGCAATACCGAGACGAGTTTGTTACACTGTGCGTAAGATCATCTCGAGTTCATACATTCGGATAAGATTGTAGTCGTAACGATTACAGTCGTCAATTCCGAGAGAAATATGAATTAAAGAAACAAAGAATAAGTCAAATATTAAATATCGTTGAAAGAATGGGAAATTATTTTGTGATACTTTCTTGCCAGAAAGAATACAACAGGCTGAAGTGAATATAATAAATGCAATGTTACTGATTAACACCTATACAAATTAAATATTGTGTAATAGAAAGTCTGTTGAGGAGAAATAAGGTGTACATTATGTATTGCCCTGTGGCATCAATAAACTAATAATTAACGTAATGTTCCCATTTAACCGTTTTTTCTTTAATAATATATATATATATATATATATTTTTTTTTCTCATGCGACAAACAAACAGAAAACAAAGAAACAACATTTTGTTTTTGATAGCAACTTAATTTTATGTTATCCGATCAAGATATACAAGACAAATTATTATTATCGACGTTATTATATACAAATTGATATCTTTTATAACGTTCATGATATCGTTTTTATATAATATCATTGTTGAAACTTTTTTTAATTTTATATCACATTAGTTGGTTCGTTTGAATTACCCGTGGGAGGACTTCTAGTCATCATGGATGCAACCTAAAAAACAATAATGATTATGAGTCCATCGATTCGTATTTAATGATGCGATATCGATAATTGCAACGAATATTTACTAACATTTTGTATGACTTGTTTCCTCAAAAAATCACTAGTTGCCGCAGAAATATTTTTATCATTTCCCATTTTGCATTTCACGTATCCGTATAAATTTGCACCATTTAAAACAATCGCGATACAAACAAGTAGAAGCCACTTAAATCTTAGACTAAATAATGCCACCACAAAAAATACTGACCATAAAAGGGGACAAAGAATTAAAGCTAACCAAAAGATACGAGCTTCTGTGGTGTTAATGCGATTCTGTTGAACACCCTGAAACACAGGGTACATAATAGACCTTGTATTTTATAGTAAACAATTATAATTTTTTGCATATTTCTTTTCTTGTTATTTACCAAGAATGCTAAAACTTTAAATTGCTGCATAATTATAACGTTTTTTTTTTCTTTTTAACTAGAATATGTCAAGGCTATATAATGCGAAATCTAGTAATCCTTGAACTCGTTCAAGAAAAAGCAATGTCTACCAAAATATAAAATATAAAAGAATATGCATAATGCTTATAAATCAATCAGTTATAAGTTTAATTAAATGTAAAGTAATTAATTGTAAAAAAATAAAATTGAATAAAATTGAATACTTTATCTTTATACAATATAAAAATTAAAAAACAAACCTTTCTAGATTCAAATACCCAATGACTCTTTCCATTATCATCTACGTAATTCCACCATCTAAGTCCAACCATTAATCTTCCAGTAATATTTTTTACAGTCCAAAAATCCATTGATAAAAGTAATACAACAACAACAAAACTAGTTATAAAACTATTTGAAAACCATCCACATAACATGTATGCTATTATCGCTGATATTCTGAAGGCTAAATGAAATATGGTGACATATGGGTGTCTACAAAAATTTAATTTTATCAATTTTAAATATTGTAACTGCTTATGTGTATATATATATATATGTATATATAAATATATTGATATATTTATATCCATATGTATACGTACTTAAGTTTATTATTATTTTGATTCGTTTCATCTTCTTCACCAAAAGCAATTGTATCATCGTCCATTAGCAAAGGAACCTATAAAAAAATAATATAAAATTCGTAAACAAGCAACGATATAACGTGATGAAAATAATTATTAATTGATCAAAGAATAAAAATTTTCTTTTTCTTTCTAAGAAACTTTATATATAAAAGAAATTAAACAGCACTTTATATATTATAAAACCATAATCACAAATAACGAATTTATATTAAATTTAACTTAAATATACCTATGAACAGATAGTCACGAACAAATGTCAATAATAATTCTTCCGATACGGCAATAAAATGGCGTTGATTTTTACGAGCTAAAAATGATTCTTTCCTATGATGCTTTAAAGTAAATTGGTGTGGTAAAATTGTAATAAAAAGAAAAAACACCCGACGTCAATATATATGAAAATCGAATGGGTTGAAATGTTCCGTACACTTACCGACGCAGACGCCATGTTAGCGTATTTTACTAAAAGCTTCCAGCGATACTAACGCCTTGATTGGCATGAGATAAAGCGCGAAATATGTACCGAGGCGTTTTGAATTAAAAATCCTAAAAGAAAAGTTAAATATATTTTTGATCAATCACAAACGATTAAAATTTCTAAACGTACTTCGATAAACGAGACATCGAATGCCTGTCAAAATTGATACAGATTCAATGTAGTTTGAATATTGAATGCGTCCCTGCAAATCGTTGTCGGATTGGTGCATTGAAAATGGCAAATTCTATTGGCCAATTGAGAAAGTGTTTAGCGTCACATGTATGTACAAGCAACCCTATTTGTACGCAAGGGCGAAGAGTGTGTTCACGGTATGGTCATCTACGTATGCTCGTCCGGTTTCATGTCAACGTTCTGCGTATCCTGCTCGGAAATCATAATTGACAAGTGCAGGAACGAAGTCGTCGTACAACAAATTCACGCGAATATGTGTTGGTAATAGTAAAGTGGCAATAGCAACACCGATATTTAGTAGTAATAGTAACTGTAATGAAGGTAATATCAGTGGCGACTACAGTGGTAGTAGTGGTGGTGACGGTGATGGTGGTGGTGCTAGTGGAGATAAGTGCGGGGGACTGAATGCATATCAACGAATTTCATGTCCCACGAAACACTTTCTCGTGGTTCACTTCGTAGAGAATGTGCGGTGTAATCTAAGGTGTCGTGAATTTGACGATTGGTACAATGTTAAAGGATTATTCGCCGATTGTACAGGCGCTCCTAGGAACGTTATTTACATGGGCTCTCACTGCAGCGGGTGCCGCACTTGTCATCGTGATTCGAGGAAAGCAAGTAAGTTTTATTTCTTTGCTTCTTTCTTTTTTTTTTTCGAATCAAATAATATTTTCAATTCGTATACGCTTCTTTAAATATTTATCATTTTATCAAATAAAATCGTATACATTCTAGATCCTAACCTATCTTATGAAATATATACTAACCTTATCCGGCTTTATCGTACTTTCTTCGCGGGAATTGCTTCGTTTTGAAAGTATTTTGAATTCAATTTCCGTTTTTTTCCGTCAATTTGAAATTGTTCCTAAAATTTTTATAATACTTCAGATATCGTTATAAAATATTCTAATTTTTACTATGCTGTACTGTAACATATATATTATAATAATATTTCGATTTTGATGATTATTAAATTAATGATATTTTTTAATCTATACATTTGTAATGTAAATTTTTACAACCAGTTAGCACGAAGTTAATTAATTCTTCTGTTTGCGAATCGGAATGAAAACGTATTACGTAATTTCAATGTTATCTATAAATTTTTTTTTCTTTTTTCTTTTTCTTTCTTTTCTTTTTTTTTTTTTTTTTTTAAGAAATTACCAACAGGTACTTATTCTGTTTAAACTTTATCTGATAAGATTAAATTTATCCTAACTGAACATATAATGTAATATAATGTAAAATTTACAATTATAAAAACAAATATAAAATAATTATAAAACATATCGTAAAATTATTGGATATGCAGATAATATTTTACACATAATAAAAAAAAAAATAAGAAAAGAGTAAATGAAATAATACGAATGAAGAAAAAAAGAAAATTAGGGGGAAAAAATTAATTACTTTTAAAATGGAATGAATATATCATTGATCATTCATACAAATGTATTTAAAAGTTTAAAAATACTTTAGAATAAGAAATATGAAGGATGATTCTAAAATATAAAACGCATTTTATTGCAGCGTAAATTGTTGGACATCAGCCTGGGATTTGCGGGCGGCGTAATGATAGCGGCAAGTTACTGGTCGCTACTGGCACCTGCTATCGAAATGGCGACAAAGAGCAAAATTTACGGTGCTGAAGGCGAATACGCATTCGTACCAATCGGAGTTGGATTTCTCATAGGCGCGGCTTTCGTTTATGGGACGGACGCGTTGATATCTTCCCTTGGCATTCAGTCCCCCAATGTGCTTTTAGCTATGCAGTCAGTCGGTACGAAACAAAGACGCAAGATCCTTGCAAAACTAAAGAGTGACGAGGATTTAGACGATTATGATCCGTATAACGACGTACAGATATCTGATGGAAAAATGTATACTCAAATTGAATCGACAACCATCGATGGTATCATATTTTTTTCTTGTCATCCAATTCATCCAACATCCAATTCTCTCTGTAGGCTTGGAAAATGGGATCAGTTCACGATACACGTGTATATCATGTTTATGTATAAAAATATGTATAAAAGATTCAATGTACACTCGCCCCTCTTTGCTTTCTCGTACAATAAGCAATCGATTTGTTCAGAAATAAGCAAATATTGTATCGTATTATAATTTTGCATTATTTCTGTAAAAATAAAATATCTGACGTTTCTTATGTTTCTGTTAGTTGCTACTTATTTCTGAACAATACTAATTTTTCGTGTATATTGTGCACGTATTGTCCAATGTATTGTATCATAGCGTAGTTAGCGATTTACTGGAATGTCGTTTGTCAATTTTAATGCTTTTTGCGTTAAAAGTATGGAAAGGAAAGTAGCGTATGCATGAAAACATTTCAAAGCAATAAGTGGAATTTACAAAAACACGATCGGTAAAACATTTAAGTATTGAAACATATAATAGCAGCTACCTACTTAAGACTGTTTGATAATTAAAAAAACAAATCAATGCTCAATGTTCGTTGTATTTTTATATATATAAAATTTATACTGCACGCTTAAGTATTTTATATCATAATATCAAGATAAATTTGCTTTTTACGTAATATGTTTCAAATGCTTATAACATTTTCTGATATCACGTGTTTTTAATAATGGACAATTACTTAAGAACAATAGTTTCTTCTTCTTTTTTTTTTTTTTTACTTTTTTATTTTTTTCTTTTCTTTTTTTTAATTACTATCGTTGTTTATGTCTTAATCAAAAATCAATCTCATTAATAAATCAAAGTTTGATGCGAAGTTAACTCGATGACAAATCGTACGAAACGTATTGCAGAATCTAAAAAAAGTTTAATTTACATAACAGTTGCACTATCGACTAAACTATTAAGCAGTCTTAAATAACTGGTTATTTCTAACTTGTTAACATATTATTAACACTTTTAAAAATAAAAATAAAAAATATTTTTCCTTATGGAATAATCACAGCGACATGCATAAATTTTTCATGATCGTGTTTAAAAAATATTCCATAATTTATAAAACTGATCTTATTAATCCTGCCTGCGGATCTAAAATGTAATAGACAAGAAGTACAAAAACTTTAATAGAGAATACCGGGTATTAAAATATAATAAGTTTTATCAAGCCTTAATCCAAAGTCATAATAAGATAAAGAAAATAGTAGAATGTGCTTATGTACACATTGCTGGTGTAATGTTTAAATATCTTCCAAAAGATCAAGCCGTAATATTAGTTAATAACATCATCGTCGCACTTTTCAGGTTTCTATGAGCAAAATACCCGAAGACGCCAAATTGCGAATATAAATAGGCCAACAGAGCAAGGAGAAATAGGCACAATTTACGATGATCCCAACAACGAATGTAGAAACAATCAATGGAAAAGAGTATTGTTATTGGTTGTTGCTATTACGGTATGTAAATATTAATCAAATAATTTAAAATATAATAAATAATATAATAAAATATAGAGGAAGCTAATAATCAAAATTTTTGCAATATACTTTATTAGGTACACAATATTCCAGAAGGTCTTGCAGTTGGAGTAGGATTCGCAGCAGTAGGTAACAGTGCATCAGCAACTTTTGAAAATGCAAGGTAAGCAACGCACGCTTCTATCGTCTTCTAGAAAATATTCGCGAATAATTTCTAATTCAAATATTATGCCAAACAAATAACGTATTAAGATTTCAAACGTCGTCGAATGGATATGTCTTTTTTTAATCCGATAAAAAAAAACTTTTAACGGTGGAAAATATTTATATATATATGTATATAAGTTACGTAGCGATATTTCAATTAGATGCAGCGAGTATCTAAAATTGTTCACTTAGATCAATCGGGCCTATTAGATTCATTATAAAAGATCAAATCGAATCGTTTAGAGAGTTACGTTACATATCGTTTCGATTCATTAAAAATGGATATATGTACATTTATTTAAAAGCACGTTTCAGAGTTAGCGCTCTGTACTCGACAAGAAAAATATTCTCGTATCGCGTTTCACTTTTCTTTCCGCGCGTTTCAAAATAATTTTTTGGATTCCGACATCGATAAAAACAAGAGGCGTTACATTATAACGTATAACGTGACGCTAGTGTACAACGTTAAATGTTGAGCCACATCGGAACGATTCGTATCGCTCCTAGATGGCTGTAATTTAGAAAGAAGTTGCGCGAGTTGCCGATAGACGGTAGCACCATTGACGGAGAATCATACACAAGTTACGAGCGCGTGCTAGGAGGTCCCCATGAATGAGTTCTATGGTGGTCGGTCGCGAGTGCCAGCCGCAGGCAAAGTTTATTGGCAGCAGTGGGTGCCTGTTGCGCGGGGGAAGGGCACGTGTGGCCCTGGAATTCAACGAGCCCTAGGCGCCGCGCATTCCATTCCATACTCCTTTCCCCGCTTCTTCTCTCCCCTTCGACTTCTCCCGAACTCGCTCTCCTTACTGCCTTACGCTTTTGACTTTGGAACATCGCCTGCTATGACGTCTAGTACTCACAACGAGATCGAATAGTACGACATTGATTTCATTTTTATCAAAGAATTATCCGAATAACGTAAACTTTATTTATAGAAAATTTCGACGATATCGCCAACTTTCGTATCTCCATCCTTCCTTCCTATCGTTCGTTCCTCTTTCTTTTCTCTTTTTTTATATAAGATACAATGGATATTTAGAGTCTTTTTCGAATGAACGGCCTATATCAACGTTTTTTTCCCTCTGTCACGCGATAGTTGAGAAATACGGAGCGAATTCTCTTTGTTCTTTAACGTATATATCTATAACGTACGATGCGATACACGATGGCTTTGGGAAAAGCAAGGTCCATCGGTGAAAATTCGAAAGAACTTTGGAACATCCCGTAAAATATCGTTGCTGTTAAATTATTTTCTTCGCTTCTCGAAGAGAAGAAGAAGGAAAATATCACGTGTGATAAACGGAACGACCGTAAATGCGGCATCGCGCAAATTTTCCGGTTATGAATGAATCGTCGTCGTCGGCGTCTTTGCCCTCGTCGTCGCGTCGTCGTTGTCGTCGTCGTCTCGGTCCTCGAAAGATGACCCCGGCCAATATATCGGAGGCATGCATATCGCCACGCACTGTGCGTACATTATTATCGCGTTGAGAGAATTTCTTTTTCGATCCTCTTCGATCTTCCTTCGAGAAAAATGACCAAACGTAAATATTTTTCAAGCAATGATAATCGTATATCGATCGAGTATCGAAACGAACATCGAGAATCGATCGAAGAATGCGACGCGATTTTGAAAGTTTATTTTCGAGAAGAGTAAAATATTGGATACACGCTCGGCATAATAAGTCAAAGGAAAGAAAGAAAACAATAGTCATCGAAACGATTTGCGATGGAAATTGGGTTTTATTGCGCAACGGATTTGTTTGCGTTTTCGATCGATGAATCGGTTGCGTCCTTTTCAAGGAAAAGATAATTCATTCTTTTGAAGATGGAAAAAGAGTACTTAGTTCCATTCCAGAGGCGGCGAAAGAATCATGAATGAAAGTTGGTTGATCGGTAGCGGACGGCCGTTCACGTCAGGAATAGTTGAGAGTAAGCAGACAGGACAAATAGAGCGAGAAAAAGAGAAAAGGACGATGGAAAGGCGGGCAGCCGATAGGAGCAACGATATTTGCACTCGTAAAACGTTCAAGGAGATCCGGTACTGAGTCACCCTCAAAGGTATGCGAATTTTTCCCGGAATCTCCTCTCGTTCTTATCTTTTTTCTTTTGAAATTCGTCACAACCGTGTTTTCTCGCGATCTGTCACACGGTATCCTAAACTTGTGAACGACGAAGAAAAAATTCATTCAACTCGGCTCGACGAACATTCGTCGGAATCCGTCGAAGAAACGTCTCCCCGAATAATCGACTAATTTGCACCTCTTTTTTTTCGTATTTTGATCGTAGAAGAAAGAAGGAGAAGGAAAAGCGCGAGTGAAAGCGAGAGAAATTGTAGCACGCGTAAAAACGGAGGAACTACGGAGCGGTGGATTGGCGTGGCACGTAGATGAGGTGTTGCTATGTTAAACACGGCGCCAGACAAAGCTGCCGACGAAACCACCTTATTTCAGTATCCTATATCCTCCTGCGTGTGTCTGTCTTATTATATACCGACCGACCGACCAACCGACAAGTGCTCACCGTGCTACGGCCCTTCTCTGTCCTCGCTCGCATCTTTATTTTTCTCTCTTTTTTTTTGTCCGCTCTTTTCTCTCTGCCATTTCGTCCTTTCTCCCTTCCCCGCTTAGCACGTCGTAACTACAAACGCGATAACTCTTCGTTCCTCTCGTTTTCCCCAATAAAAATAAGAGAAATCGTGGTCGTAATTACATCTCGTCGACGACGATTTTTCGGACACGGTACGTAACCTTTGAATGGCGTTCCCTTAATCGTTGTACTTTGTACTCCCGCTAACTTATCGCACGCGGGAAGTTAATTGTGTTAATAGCAACGGAAGTCGGTTACGATATAACGCTTCCCGTTTAGTTTTTCAGCGAACCAAGTATTACGAAGAGTGCACGTGGCTACCTCGGAACGAGCTTCTCCGCGATAAGAATATTTCCGTTTTTGTTTTCCTCTTTTTTCCCCCCGTTATCCACGATGGAATTCGATCGTTGGTTCGATTGATACGCGAACCAACGTTTCTCTCCCGTCGTCCTCCAACGATTTTCTACGTTCTACGAGATGAATCCGAGTGCAACCATTCACGGCCGAAAGATTCCGAGAACTCGACTCGCGAGACATTCTCCTCTCTAGCTAACAAACACGTCGATAGCTTTTCTCGGCTAGTATTTCGCGTTCGAGTAGCTCTCTCTCTCTCTCCCTCTCTCTTTCCTCCTTTCTTTTCGCCTATCCAAAACACGTAACGCCGCAACCTTTCCTAAAGATACCTACTACTAGGACTCGGATCAGAGATACCGGTCGGTGGACGATTCGAGCGATGGAGGAAAGGAGAGGGAGAGAGAGAGAGAGAGAGAGATGGGTGGCGATCGGAGGGCACGTTTGTCATAGCCACTTCCTTCTGCTCTTTCTTCTCTTCTCGAGCGATCAAGAACTACTACTACTACCACATCTCTCGATCTTGCTCGGTGTCTCGGTTAATTCGTTTCTCTTTCTCTGGCATCGGACGATGCACTGGCGTGCACGAAGCAACGACTTTGCAATGCTTGGAATGCAGCGGCATTACGCATGCGCATCGCGTACCTTACTCGGAACAGACGAACAGCCGGATCCCCGTTATGTCCCTCGACGATGGCCTCGGGACGATCGTCCGCACCAACTAGCCGTCTTCTTGCGGATCGAACTACCGTCGCGATGCTTATACGCTTGCGTCCAACTACGTACTTATATAGGTATACGCACAGCCTATTTCTTCCTTCGTACCGTTGACTCGTGGTCGGCTCGACGGATAGACACCTGCCCACCGACCACCGACGCGCCTATCCTTCCCATTCCGTCCCCATTTCGCTCCCATTTCGAGAAACGACGGTCAACCAAAATCGATCTTTACGTGTCCTTCTCATCGCCGATTCGAATTCCCATTCTCGACGGAGATAGACGGAGGAGGAGGAGGAATTTTCGGGTGGAAGAAAATGGAAGGAACGAGGCGACAGGTTGGCGATAATCGGCAAACGCGTTTGACGTTAAGAGGCGCGAAACGATGCCGGAGGTAGCAGAGAAAAGCGGGGTTGATCTTGGTCTTATGATTTTATGGTGTTAAGCCGTGGCCGGTGGCCTCGGAACTCGGAGCCGAGAAGAGTCGGGAGAACTCGCCTTGGCGTTGGTGGAATGCGGGACGGGCAAATCGCGGTCGGCCCGCTTGCGCCTCGTTCCCATGCATTCCTTACTCCCTCTCCCGTTCCTCCTTCCTCTCTCTTTTTCTCTTCCCCTCTCTCCCTCCCCTTTTTCCTCTTCCTCGCTCCTTACTTTTCTCCTACAAACGCGTTTATACGTGTACGCTTCTCTTTCGAACCCAAGCGTCTTACGGTGTACCGACCAACCGCGCGCTTCAACGCGCGCGCACTCTCTCTCTCTCTCTCTCTTTCCTAGTCCTCTATACCTACTTGCTCTATCTCTATTCACGTGTCTCGTAAGTTCACCAATCGCGCGATCAATTCCTTCAACAGAGATTCATCGTGATTCCTTCGGGATCCTTCCTTTCCTCTCCTCGCCCTTTCCCCCCTTTTTCTTCCTTCTTTCTTTCGAATTGTCTCGTCTCGAGAAAGAGAAGAGAAATGTTTCCTTTATCTCGTTCTTATATCCGGCTATTTTCGATCGCGAATCGTTGGCTATTATTTAAATGCATGCATTCTCGCATTCGATTCTTTCTCGTTTCGCCAACGTGGAAAAAAATATAATTCGCCAAGCTTTAAAGCCGGTGGATAAGCGTTGCCACCTAAAGACACTCGGGTTGCTTATGGAATGCAAAATGGCGACCGCGGGGCATTCAACGAATCTACTTGGACGCCATTTTGGTATACACTGAAACCGTGTATACCGCTATATTCGATCATCCATCGATCTGCGGCTTTATTTCTCTCTTCTTCGATTAATCGAGCAGTCATTAGCTAATAGATTACTAAATTTAGCGCCACGTCGAACGCTTGTCCGTCCAGAGATATATTCGCGCTTGAGAAATATCCTGCGAATATCAATTTGAATATATATCTGGAATACGAAGAGCTCGAGTCGGGTTGGTAAAATGTTTGCCAAGATGTTTCATCCGGAGAAATCAGCGATTCTCGGGACGAGACAGCGCGACGCCTTCGCGCGCAATTCCCGAGGCAATGGATGCCTTCGTTTCTAATTTGAAAGGCGAACCGAACCATAGCGGCGCTCGATCTCGCTAACGTGTAATAGCGGAAAAAAATTTATGAATGGGCCTTGGACTCGGCCTCTCTCTTTCTCTCTCTCTCTCTCTCTCTCTCTCTCTCTCTTTCTCTCTCTCTCTCCCTTCCTCTCCTTCTCTCCGTTTTACGAATCGTACGAAAACAAAGTTTCCGTAAATACTTGTGTAACGCGATAAATATTTTCTAATCTAGCAGCGATATCTACGCGATATCTTTCCTTTCCTCGAAGCAAAACTCCTCGATAGCGTCGATCCGACGAATATGAATTTGCCATAGGAATTTGTAACTTCGGCTCGCGTTGAAAGCGTTAAAAATTTGGCAGGGAATATAAAATTTGGAGGAACCGGGTGCAGAAATGGGAAAGAAAGTTAGAAAGGAGAAGAAACGCACGCGGTGGGAAGAAGTGAGAAGAAAAGAGAGGAGGGAAGAAACGAATGAATCGAAGAAGAGAAAGATGGAATGGGATAGGAAGAGGAAGAGAGAAAAGTAAGAAGGTGAAGCTAGCCACGGTGGAAGGGGACGAGGATCATTCTTGGAACTCGGGTGACCTCCCCTGGTGTAACTGGCGAACAGCCGGACCCGACGGATTAACTGTACAACCACTTATGTACTTATATACATCGATGCTGTAGGAACGCGACGACGATGCCATCCCATGAAATAACGTGCTACACGCCGCGGCATCGCATACCATACCATGTGCTTCGCCTGTACGAGAGAGCGCGGTGATCGTGCATCGCGCGTCATTCATTCACCTGTTCACCCACCTCGTCCCTCTCTCTCTCTCTCTCTCTCTATCGATCGATCTCCGATCTATTGTTCCTCGCAAATTCTAACCGTCCTTCTATCCGCTATCCATCGCGTCTGCGATCGGGGGAGAGGGGGACGTCTTTCCGCTTTACCTCGCCGTTCTTTCTCTCCGCAACCCAAATTTTTCCCTCCCTGTATATTCGTTACGTTATTTCTCGCTATTTCCTCTTACTTTCCTCTCTCTTCTTCCAACGTCTCGCCTCGATTAAATTCTATTCTATTCTTTTTTTTTTCTCGCGAAACTCGGCGCCGCGTTCTCTCTCGCTTGATCACATCGAGTCGATACATTCGATCTCTGTTCATTGATCGCTACGTTTCATTCATTCGCACCGATAACCCGATAACCGTGGCTCGCTTCGTTTAATCGTAGCGAGGCCACGGCGATTACGAAAACTCTCCATTTTTTTGGCGTCGTAAATATCGAGAGATCCGTGTAAAAAGGAGCGGAGCGTGATGAAACGAAATTGACGGATGGTTAAGAAGAGCGGAGAAGCGTGATTAGCTTGTAAGAAAAGGAGGACGGAGGTCTAGAACGGATCATCTGCGAAGCGAGTCGTATCTCGAAGTCCAAGTACCTCGAGAGTCAGCGAGCAAATGGAAAAATGTAAAGAATGTCGAAGTCGACGACCAGTTTGAAGAAGTTACCATGATCGGATGAGATCGTTCGGACGAGGTACAGGGCAGACGTGACGTTTTATGGAACTTTGTGTTCCGTGTTTTGAAATATTTAGAAAAGAAAACGGGGTATTTATTTTATCACTTTTAATATTCTTTCATGCGTTCCTATATATCGTTCGTTTTTTTTTTTCCTTGCGGAAAAATTTCGAATAAAAGCTGAAATGGAATGCGATCGAAATGCGATTTCAAAAGGAAGGTTGCTCCATGAAATTATTTTTCTCCTTAAAGAATACGTAAAGACGAAAATAAAAATCAACTTATTGGAAATCATCATTTTTTTAATGCATAAATAAATAACACGTAAATTCTTTATAAAAGGAAAAAGGAATTATTAAATCATTTATAGCCAAAAATTATTTACGACTTATGTAATTTAATATTTTTTTTTTTTTTTTTTATAGAAAACACTGAAAGATACGTCGATTTGCATTAAAAAGGATATGATTCCATTTGAGAAATAAAAATTGAGTTTCACAAATCATCTTCTCGTGAAAAAACGAATGACGTCGGAATATAATCTCGTAAAAATTTCAACTTTTATCTGAAACATTTTTTACGAAAAACAGTCATAGATATTCCTTATAATCAGAAAGTTACAAATTTATTTTTTGAATACATATATACTTTTTCTAGAAGCGATGAGTCTAAATAAACGTTCAGTATCGCAAAAAGAGTATAAATAAATGCATATCTCTGGAATTAAGGAAACTGTAAAAAAAAAAGTGAAAAAAAAATGCTTATAGATGCTATGAAAGATAGGTATATAAAACTTCTTTTTAAATTATATTCTTCTTTGAAATTTGCATGACGTCATTTCCAAGAATTTTCTCGAAACAAACAACAAAAAATGTAAACAAACAAACATTTCTGAGATCAAAGATCAAAATTTTTGAGAGAAATTTTGTAAATAAACAAACTTTTGTTTGTAAACAAATTCTTGAAATTCCAAGAATTTGATTTCCAGGAATTCTTGAAATTCCAAGAATTTTATTTATATATCATATTTATATATATATATATATATATATATATATATATATATATAATATATATATTGATATATATATATATTGATATTTATATATATATATTTGATATCATTTTTAAATTATAAGAATTTACATCACAAGAGAATAACAGTAAAACGTAAAATATGATAAAATGCTTCTTAACGATGATAATAGTATTTATTGTACATTCTCGTTTAACTTATCTCTATATTACGATCGATCTTTCGGATAGAAAGAATCGTTACAACTTGTCCCTGCCAACACTCCCGAAGATGATCGAAAGAAAAGGAAAGAGGGTGGCGAATCTAACGTGGATGGGGATCGTGGTCACACCGATCATCGATCTCACTGCTATCCATTCCTGGACGACACGTGGAAAAATTAGTTTACGCATATATGAATGAATATCGATATAAAATTTTAATTTAAATCGGTGTTTCGAGACGATAAGGTCGCGGGAAAATGACGAGGAAGCGTTGAAACAACTCTCGAATCCCTATAACAGGAAAAAGTATCACGCGTCACGTGTACGCTGTACCTATCTCATCCGCGGCTCAAGTTAGCTCGCAGAAAATCACCTCGTCTCCTTATTTTTGTTCTTTTTAACGTGCAATCGAGATACGCGGCTCTCGTTAAAGCGGGCATGTTTATTTTTCATGCCACGTGTCCGCCGATAGAGCGAAGTACGAACGAGTTCTTTCACGCAACTTACCATACCACACAGCTACCGCTCACACTACTACAACTTTGTTTTCTTTTTTCTTTCTTTTTTTTTTTTTTTTTTTTTTACAGAAACCTCGCAATCGGAATCGGTATTCAAAATTTTCCCGAGGGATTGGCGGTGTCTTTGCCCCTACAAGCGGCTGGAATCAGCACGTTGAAGAGTTTCTGGTACGGGCAACTGTCGGGGATGGTGGAACCTCTGGCCGGCGTCCTTGGCGCAGCCGGAGTGACGTTCGCTGAACCCGTGCTACCTTACGCGCTCGCCTTCGCAGCCGGTGCAATGATCTATGTCGTGATCGACGATATTGTTCCGGAAGCGCATCAAAGGTCAGTCGTATTTCTCTCGCGCATTTTTACAGCAATTACAGAAATAAGAATACGTAAATCTCTCTTTCTCCCTCCCTCGCATTCCTATCTTTCTCCGACTCCGATATATTACCGTTCGAACGCGAGGCAAAAGGAATAGCGCATCGCGGACGTATATAGAGAAGATAGAGAGACGCATGTACGGCGCATGTTCGAGAACGATTACGGTACAATGGCGCGTGACGGCAGTAGCGTAGTTAGCGAGGCGTCGGCAAAACGGACGTGGCGAATTTCTTTCCCAGGCTCGGCTGCCTAGTCGAACACGCATTGTCATTATAATTGGCTTCTTTTGTATTTCGCGTGTGATCTAACCGCCCTGCCCGGATACCCGACTCGACGTATAAACGCGTTCTCGCTCACTATTCCTGAGACGGTGAAGTTAACTTGGCTCCCTCGAGAAACACAAAAGTGACGCAATCTACCTCTTGTCCCTCTGTAAACGGTTGCTCCTAGACAGGATTCGACAATCTCTCTCTCTCTCGCTCTCGTGCGCATCGCGTGTGATCATTTGGAAAAGAGTAGAGTAGAGTCGAGGGGAGAAAAGAGAGAGAAATCACAATGCTCCCTTTGCTTTCCGGTCTAACTGGACGGAGTAGAGTTTCTCGGTGTAAACGCGCATGCTCGTGCGCGCGTGCTCTTCCAATTGGAAGATCGAGCGATATCGAGAAGAAAAGAAGCGCAAAAGGATAAGGACGAGAGAAAGTTTGCGAGATCCGAGAATCGATTGGTTTTCGTAGCGGCGCATGCGCACGGCGTCGGAAAAAGAAAGGAAAGAGCAGGTCTCTGCTAGTACCGATCGAAACAATTCACCCTCTCTCTTACGTGAAATAATAATTTTCGGCAATTGATGATTTTTCTCGAATCGGACGATCGTTTCCCGTATTCGATCGTTCGACAAGGGAAAAGGAATCCTTGTGGAATGCCAATTTTTCCTTTATTCTTTATCGTTGTCGCGGTGGTTCGAGTGGGAAGGGTATCACGCGCGATCCTTGGCGTAGGATAGATACTTCGTGGAGAGATGTGGAGATCGTCGCATATCGTTGGGAGCGCACGCTATAATGGCTGATAAAAATACAAATTTCCGAGGCCGAAAGGAGGTATTCATCGCGCGGATATGATTGATGTGGTAGAACGCCCACCGAAACACAACGGCGCATTTCACCGGCCGTTAAAATTGATGGCCGTGTATAATTTACGAAATCAACAAGCCGTGACGTGTAATACCAGGTACGAGCGTGTGTGCTTTGTGTGTACTTAATCCCTACTTATATCGCGATAACCTTTTTATTTCTCGCCATCCTGCCGCGTATTCCTTCTCCACGACCCTCGTTTCCCCGATTATACCTATACGGAGTCCATCTTCGATACGGATTCCGCTCCGTTTTTCCACTATTCCCCTCTTCGGATATTCCATCCTCTCGTATCCGTCGAGCTAATCGCTGCTCCATCGTCTCGACGCATCCTCCGCCGTTTACGTCCTTCCAACGGACCCAATCCCACGAAGGAGAGCGTGTTCGGTACGTCTTGTCATCAGTTTTTCTTTGAATCTTTGAGACAACATATCTTTCTTTCTTTCTGATTACAGTGGAAACGGTAAACTCGCCAGCTGGGCCGCCATCGTTGGCTTTTTGGTAATGATGTCCCTAGACGTCGGATTAGGGTAAAACGATTGGTCGTGCGAAATTGAAAGGCGTTTGTCCAAAATGAACGCCAAAATCGATTTTGCTCGTTCGCAAGTCGATGCGTATTATTATTTTTCAAGTATTAACTCGAGCAATTCCTAAGAATTTGTCTTTTATCGCCGCTCTTTCGAAATATAGCGGTCGCGGTATCGGTCGAAGCTGAGGTTGAACAACCCTGAGCTTTTGCCGAGCCAAGTGTTTCTAGTTCGCTATCGCTAGCGTGTCCCGATCATCGTCAAAATTATCCAACAGTGTCTTCCAACAATCTAGTCTTTGTTGATCCGATTCGAGAGTCAATTATCATTATAGATGAATCAGGCGACGATCCACGACGATTAAGCTTTACAACGTTCTAAGTCGAATTTGATGCGACGATACAATCATCGTTTCTGTCCCTTTCCCGCCCCGCCCTTTTTCTTCCTTCGCCCCTTATCTTCTCGTTCTACATCGATAAGTACGCGAGGTAATCGCGCGATGACACGAAAATATCGGAATTGGCGATTCGTCAAGGATCGAGTAGACATTCTAGGCATTCTAGAATCTCGTATTTGGGGCAAAAATTCATAACGGTTAACGATGATTCGGCTGTAACTTCCACTCCATACCTTTCCTTCTTTCGAACGGGGATTATTCTGTTCTCGCGAATAACACGCGAGTAACGTCGCGATCCGAAAATGTGTTTCGCACGACAATCGTTTGGTACATGTTAGATAATAGACGCACGCACGTACATTATAATTCTACGTCCTATCCGATCGGTTTGTCGTTCTTGTCGATCGACTTGAAAACTGGAACGAGTAAAACGTACAATCGACGCGTCGCTATATTACCTTAATACAATTAGATATGTAACTATAAGTTTACAACTGCCATCTTGCCATCTTTGTATAATATTTCCCTTTTACCCAAAACGAGTAATCGTAACGAACAGCTCTTCTCGATGTTACCAACTATTTAGTTTTATCGATCTACCGTAGCACCGCACCAGGTAACGGAATACTCATCGATCATGTTTCGTTTCACGCTCGGCGCTCAACACTTTCTTGTAAAATAAAAATACTATTTTTTCGTACATAATAAATTCATACGTAGATATAAGAGATTATTCATACGTTATTTGTACACGTGAGAAGCGCGACTCGTTCCAAGATGAGTAAAAAAAAAAAAGAATAAAAAAAAAAAGGGATGTATATATGTGCGATCGAAGAATGCACAGTATACGTATATGAAATATATTATGGTAAATCGTGTAAGGTGTTCCTATAACGAACGATCCTTGGTGAAAAGTTTGGATCTCGAACCAAGAGACTAAGAGACTAAGAGAAAAGGAGAAGAAATCGATCGTCGTTTCCTTTGTATCGAAGCAACGCGTTTAAAATACAATAGTTCAGTGGTCGCATACTTCGCGAGCGAAGTGGCGCTTTGGAAACCTTCTCCCAACTGTAAACCGATTACTACTTATATTATAGCCAGTATCGATATTAATACCGTAGACAATTTAAAAAGCGGAAAAATTGTCGAGATAGGGAGCGTTTCGTCATAAGGTTAAGAGGATTAGTTAATTTCTCGTTACTCTTACGCGCGATACAAGTTTCGAACATGGCGTTTGTTTGTATCAACAGCAATAAAATTCGAATTTTAGGGTAAAATTAGAGGAAAAAATTGTTGACAAGATTTTATCCGTCGTTTCTCGCCCGCCCCGATACGACAAGACGAAAAGCATCGTCGTGGAAAGCGTATCTCGAGCGAGAAACTAAAATTTTAAATCGACAAAGAGGAGGGGAGGGGGGGAATTGGATCGTTGCGCAATTCAAGTTCCCTGGTGTTCGTTCGATAAGAGGAAGAGCACAAGACTCGATGCGCGCCGAGGATGGAGGAAGGTTAGTCCGGCGAATTAGCCAAGCTGTTTGTTGGCGGTGAGGTAAGATTCGGTGAAACGAGCGTGCAGTATCGGCACGGTGGACGCAATCCTCGTCTCGCGTCTCGCGTCTCCCGTCTCACCCAAGTTGCATAACCCAAAGAGAATCGAGGCATGAATGGAGCCGAGCGACAAGGACCGGTGCACCGCTCAGTTTCCCGGTGCAACGAGTCGGCAGTCGTAGCTGGGTGGGGATGGGAACCGAGAGAGACGCATCGGTATTCAAGAAAGAGTGGTATCACGGGAGCAGCGAATCGGAGCGAGAGAACGAATGATACGGCCGCGTCGCGTCGCGTCGCGTCGCGCCGCGCCGCGCCGCGCTGTGCCGTATAGAAATGGCGCAGTGCTCGACAGAATCCAGCCTGCGAGAGACAGGGGCTGACGCGCGATTCTCGTCGGAGGGACGGAGAGGCGACGACAAAGGCTGGATGGCAATGTCTAACGTGGATGAAAGAAGGGGGAGACGAGACGCCTCGGAACAAAGAGAGGACGAACGTTGCTAGAGAAATATGCGGTATATATACGTATGTGTGTGTGTGTGTGTGTGTGTGGAGAGAGAGAGAGGAAATAGTCGTAAGGTGAAAGAAGAGGGAAGGAGAGGAGGGATGGACACGTAAGTAAGTAAGCAAGGAAGCGAGCGAGCGAGCGAAGTAAGTAGCGGTAGATGCGAGTCGTGGCGAAAAAGGAGGAACAAGAGGAGTGAGAGGAGGAGGAGGAGGAGGAGGGGGAGAGGGAGGAGAGGAGGAAACGTCGGTGGTCTCCGAGAGTGGTGCGGTAATCGGTTTGGCAAAGTCGAAGGGATGGTCACATGGTGCGTTATTCGTCGTTGTGCGCACGGTCGGTCGAGCGAAAGAGGGAGGGGCGACGAAACGGGACGCGAGGGGATAAGGGGTAATGCGTTGCATCGGAAAGCCGAAGCACCGGTGCTGCACCCGTCAGCAGTCTTACGATGCACTTTGCCCCAAGCGTCTCCGATGCGGTGGCGCACGTGCGATGTGACGCGATGCGACGCGATGCGACGCGACCACGCGCAACCACGATGACGCGCCGCCAACGAAATCGCGTCCAATTAATCCGTTCGCAACGACAGTGTTGATACACGGTGGTTTCGCAAACAGGCGGAAAGACAGAGAGAGAGAGAGAGAGAAAGAGAGACATCGATCTCCCGTTTAACGGCTTTCGCGACTCGTACCGCGTGGCCTGTGTGCTACCGCAACGGTATCGTTCCCATTCTACTTTCCGACCTACCATCTCGTAGATCTCGCTCGACCACGTATGCGTGCTCGTTCGTTCCACGATCCTGCCAATGTACCTCTCTCACCATCCCCCTTGGACATTGCCCTTTTCATTCTCGTTTGCGTCTATCGCGTCCCCTCTCCGCTACGTCCCCGTACCATCTCTGTCTTCTCGTTTGTACTCGTTATTACGTAACAATTGCCACATTGCGTATTCTGGGACTCGCCGCTTGGCCGTTTCTTCTTTTTTACCATCTCTCTCTCTCTCTCTCTCTGTCTTCTTTCTTCCGGTATTTCGTTCAATTTCCTTCTGTACACTTGGAGCTACGTCCGATCATCTCGTTCGTTCGTTCGTTCGTTCTCTCTCGATTTTAAATCGAAGCGACAGATGCGCGACAGTTGTTTAATCGATACTTTGCCGGAATACTTGCCTACTAGTTATCCCGTTTCTTCGCATCCTCTGACGGATACGATTCACTCGTGGGGACGATCCGGCTGACCTTTTAACTCTGTTGTCCCCCCCTCTCTCCCTTCCCACCATTCCCACGTGGCAACGAACTTTCGACAAAAAGTAATCATCGACCTCGAGCTAACACCGGAAGTCGTAGGAAGATGCCAATTGTACGATACTATCGCTTACCAACGCTATCTTTCTCAAATAAACGAACAAACGAAGAGAGCAGATAATAGGTGTAACGTCGAATGAATCGAAATGTATTTAAATATTGCCCGTGATAGTATCGAGGAACCTGTGACCAGCTTCGTCGGGAAGAGTATCCGTGTGAGTACACAGTAGTTATTTCACAGTAGATAGATAGTTGGTTTTTCATTCGACTCGACTTCGTTTCCTTTCTCTTCCTTCCTGGTCGTCGATCTCGATCCTTCGCGCTTCGATATCGCGCGATTCGCCTCTTTATGCTTTATGCCATCTACCTAGGTATACGAGACGAAATTCGATTAAATCTCACCTTTGTTCCCGACTGAATTTTTCAAATATATATATATATATATATACGCTTGTCTAAACATCTCGCGGATGATTTTACACGAGTCTGCTCGAGATGATCTGCTATATAAAATTGTTTCAACCGCTCGATTCGTCGAAATAGTTGGCTCGTTTGCTCGGTACGCGAGGAGAAGTATGCGTGTGGTTCTATGTACATGTATAGAAATAGCAGTGGCGGAACAACACCGGAAGCGAAGGAGTTCCGCCCATGCTTGAAGGGTCAGCGTACTTTGAAAGCCAAGATCCAAGACTACGCGTATCGCGTTTGCTTGCCGAAATTCTATACGTACGTGTTTTAAAAAAATATATATACATATATATATATATGTATATACAAATATACATACATATACATATATATATATATGTATATTTTTTTTTCCATCCATCGGTTAGAATCGTAGTTTAGAATCAAAAATCGAAATTCCAATTTCGAATCCAAAAGAGATTTCTCTGTCTCGAAATCGTCTCCCCATCCTCGACGATGCATCTTGGACGGAAACGAGATGAACGTTCCGCCGTGGAATTTTAAGGTTTAAGATTTGCATCGAAGCTTTTCTCTTCTTGATGCGTGCAAACGTCGTTTCCTCGTTAAATGCGTGACTTTATGAATGAAACCACTACCGAGTGCAACTTCTACTCGATGCCAGTAGTATTCGCGTTTACTCGTTCGTTCTACGTAGGAAGGAAGTTGCGAGCGAACTAGAATTGTCTCTTCCATCAACGTTCCGCACCGTGTGCGGTTGCTCAATTACCCGGTCAATACTTTGCCGGCAGGATGCTGCATTCAAGGAAGTGTAACTTCGTCTGCAGACCATCTACAGGGTGCTTTTAATCGCGTCACAACCACGTCCATCGCGAATAACCGTGCAAATTTCTCTCCATTTTCCTTCCATTTGTCCCAGTATTTAGAATTTGCTTTCGTTTCGATCGATGGAATAATACGCATAATGTTTTCGTCCGAGACGAGACAAGGCGAGACGAGACAACGACGCGAAACGAGACGAGACGAGACGAGACGAGACGAGACGAGACGGGTTCCAAGTAAGCCGAAACAGTGTCGCAGTAGGCTACGACCGATCGAATTCTAGGCCGACGACTGGCAACGCTATTTCTAAACTCATTTCTATTTTCTATTTGTATGCGCCGGCGTCGTCACGACAATTTTATACGTCTGCGATATTTCGAGGAGTCTACGTTCGACCTGCCGCGTCTTCTCGTAGAACGTACGAGAGGATACGAGGAAAGATCGATCGATCGAATCGAGAACGACCGATAACCACAAAGCGGATCCTTTCGATTCGCGGTACGATTTTATGGCCAACTCATAGGCGATAATGCGAATGCGTAACGGATGGTCTCGCTTTGCGTTTCCGCCAGAGTGTAATCGTATTCGATCGAGCAATTAGTAGCATAGAGCGGCCATTAAGCACTGGCATTCTCCACGTGAGCGTCACGCGGCCACTTTACGCGGATGTGTTCGTAACCATTATAGTTGTAATCGCATTTACCTGGCGCTCGCGCGAGTCATCGTACGCGTATAAATGCGATAAGAATCGCGCGACGTATCGCCCCTGTACAATTCTTCTTGCGCAATTACTCGAGAGAGACGCCAACTCGAACTCTTAAACTCTTAAAAGCGATCTTATCTAAAAAAGAAAAACATTCCAACTTTCCTCGCTTCCGATATATACTTACGATTAATAAATAAAACGTGTCATTTCGAAATTATCACTTCTTTCCCCTTCCCCCCCGCCTCCCCCCGATGCGTTGCCAAATGCTCGTACGTTCGCACACGGAAAAACGTGGAAAAATAAATAATCCTCGATATTATTGCATTTCCGCGAATTCGTTGCAAAATTTCGTCGATTCAACGGCGAAGTTATCGAAGCAATTATTTTTAATCGTATAATATCGCTACTTACGTATCCCATAAGTGGAACGTTTAATTTATCGAGTGAATTTTTATCGTGCACGCATCAACGCGTGACATTCGGTGATTCGTGTAAGGAAATAGAGGCAAAGTCTAAGTAAGGCGAGGAACAAGACATGTCAGCCATTTTATGTAAACGGCAAAGCTGCTTCGTCTCGTCGCCATGAGAGCGCGCCACATTGAGAATTTTTGGCGAAAAAATTAGGATACGATTAGACGAGACCGTCTAGATTTTCGTCATATTTTTTTTTTCCATCGCTTCGTCGAACGATCGCGATCCCTTTTGTTAGAAAAAAAAAAAAAAAAATAGAACGAAGAGAGGGAAGAGAATTCGAGGAATGGAAGGAAAATTTCGCACGATCGTCGATCGTATCCGTACCTCCGATTCGCTTTGTCCGACTAAATACTACGTGGGATACATATGGTTTTCTATCGCGCGTGATACGTTGCCAGTACGTATAACGCGATAACGCGATATCGTTTTTTCCATTTCTGTCTCTTTGTTTCCGTTTCGATTTTCCTATTTTAACCTCGTTTCAAGAGGTTAAACGCGGAGAGAGAGAGAGAGAGAGAGAGAGAGAGAGAGAGAGAGAGAGAGAGAGAGAGAGAGAGAGAGAGAGAAAGCGTGAACGTATAAACGGGTTGATCGTTGGTTCGTTCTCGGGAATAAGTTTCAATCGCGCGTTCAAATTACTCGCACTCGATAATGTCCCGTCTTTTCAATTCGTAATTTCCGTGTTTTCCGACCTCGTGGTTCCCCCTTCCCTTTCCGCGTTAGCGCGCACGCTTCACGATATCGCGAAGGTGGCAGATGGACGAAAAGAGAAGCCGATAAGAGGAGAAGGTCGAACGGAGAGAGAGACGGAGAGAGAGAGAGGGAGAGGGGGAGTGAGGGAGGGAGGGAGGGAGAGGGAGACGCCGTGTCGTGAAAAGAAGGAAAGAAAAGCGAGCGAACTGGGAACCGAGCGAGAAAGAGTGGTGGAAGGAACGAAGAAGCGGGAGACGGGTGGGAGCGAGTGTGGATCGGCAGGAGGAAGGGGACGAAAGAGAGAGATAGAACAGGGAATCCACGAGCGATCGACTGCCCTAGTCAGTCCTCGTCCGTCTGCCGATCGGTCGTTTACGTCTATGTTTGACAGCTTGTGAATTCGCGTCACTTCGCTTTCGACTCGCCGGTGCTTCTTGTGCGTGTGTGTGCGTGCGTATCTATGTGTATGTGTGTGCGCCCGCGCACCCGCGCCCATCCTCTCATCTACGCGCCCGTTTATTATTCGCGACCGAACGAAATTCCTATCCTCGATCGACGTTATTTCAGATCGAGGAGGAATAGGACCGACACTCGTGCTCTTCTCCTATCGATCCTTCGTCAACGTGATCAACGTCATCGTCCGTCACCGCTGTTTTTCTCGTCCCTCGGCCAATCGGATGGAATTTTATCGGAACGAGGACGAAGGTAACGAGACGAATCGATCTTGATTCTCTTTCTCTCCGAACGATCGTCTCGCAAACTCTTATAAAGCGCGGAAAAAATCGCGGAACAGGGATTCGAAGCGAGGATCGCGTATTTACGAAGCAACCGGTTGCTACGTCGAACGGGTTTTAATAAAGTTAGTTGCCGCGCGTAATAATAGAACGTGGTGGTCGACGAAACGTCGCGTCTCGTCGGATCGCTCCCTTAGCCACGTGTCGAACGACGTGTCCGTCTGCTTCCCTTCGACCGCCATTCGCGAACCGGCGTTCCGACCCGTCCGCGAGGCGATGTCCGAACGAACGACGACACCTCGTTCCGCGCTTTCCGGACGATCGAGTCGCTCGTCGGCGGCGAGAATCGATATCTCGCCGCTCGAGCGTCCGAGTAAAGAAAACGAAGAGAGCCCCTCGACGGAATCGGCAAGGTGAACGCACTCGCGCGAAATTTACGCTAACCGCGTATGTGCGCACGTGCATGCGCACCCGTGTACGCGTGTACGTGGTAGGATCGTTTGATGTTGGCAAATGGCGCGAGTAAATCCGCGTATTATTAAATAGATAACGACCATAAATTTGGCCAAGTTACATAAAGACGCAAAAGTGCGCGTTAAGGTCCACCGTTCTATTTATGTACCGACGGCCGGCGTACTATGACCGCGGTTCTCAACCGCGTTTCTCCACACTCCAATTCTCGCCTCGCCTCGCCTCGCCTCGCCTCGCTTCGTTCCTTCCTCCTTCCTCCTTCCCGTTCCACCGATCGAACCGAACGATCCACTCGCGTATCCCTTTTTCCGCCTCGTATTTTCCCCCTGTTTCCCCGGCGAGAGGGGAGGATGGAAGGGTAGAAGGGGAAGGAGCGAAGAAACGACGACAAAGTTCGGGATCGAGAATTACTGGGAAGGAAGTCATCGAGAACGCCGTCCCTGTTTATCGTTGCCCGTATGTGTATTTGCCTTTTATCAATTCTAGAAGCGATAATTTCTTTTCTAAATTGCGAGACAGCGGTGTCACGCACGTAGACACGTACATCGGTATATCTGTTTCAACCGTTTATCCTTATACACGAGGAAACGAGAACGATAGGTATTTTTCCATCCTATTAGAGGATGGACGAATACGGTTACGAATTTCTGGGAATCGGCGATCCGAAATGCGCGTACGACGTTATCGAGGGGGGAAGATATAATTGGGGAAGCGATAATGGATCACAGGTGCGAGTGCATGGTCGCGCGCAGTGGAGTGATCCGTTTGCGGTCAGACGCGTGCTCGGTCACGGCGCGACGCGACTCGACGCGAGTCGTAGGTATTTGCTCGCTCGCTCGCTCGCTTACCATCCTGCCGTGAAAGGATCGAACAAACTTCTCGACCGACGTTTCTCTCTCGACGTCGTCGTCCGCTGCCCCGTGCAAGTTTTTCCGCGGCGCCTCGTCGTCGCATCATTGGCACGCTTCCAAACAAGCCAGCTCCGAGCTTCGTCTATTTTCGTTGATTTCGATCTTTGCAAGACGTGACCGCATTCGCTACTACCGCTCCTTCCGCCATTCGCGATAAACCGCTCTTCTTCCTCGCTCGCACCAATTCCCATCCTATTCCTACACACGCGCGCGCGCCTCCCCTTTCATTTCATTTTTCGACCATTGATAACGCATCGTCTTTTTTCTTCTTCCTCTCTCCCTCCTCCCCTCCCATTCCCCGTCGATCGCTCGTTCAACGCACCAACGCGTCTCGCGCAACAGGTATCCGCGTCCTGACGTCATCATTTCAGTACGAAGAAAGAACAAACGATGCGAAAAGTCGTGATATAGAATGTGGCGAAAGAGGGGGGCGAGAGAGAGAGAGAGAAAGCGAGGGAGAAGGAGGCGCGGGGGTGGGAGCAACGATGAGTGGATAGAGGCGATGGTGGAGGAAATTGGTGGTGGCGGTCGCCAGCGGTGAAGACGGCGGAAGGGCCGTGAAATCACGCATACGTACGCGTAGAAGGCGGTCGCGCATGACTTTGCCCGTACGCGTTTCTCCTTCTATCTCTCTCGCCCCTTTTTTTCCGTTCTATCTTCTCGTTCTTTTGTTCTTTCATCCGCTACGGTCTCCGTTCCTTATGGCCCATTGTCACCGAGAGAAAGAAAGTTAGCCGAGTAGAGAGTTGCGTCACCGCGACACCCTGTTATGCGAATGTTATTCAAGCCGCGTGCGCGCACGTACGTACGCACGCGCGCGCGCCGCCGCGTGTGCGTTGCTCGCCTCGGCACAGCGTGGAAACGGCGTAAGCGAGCAAGTTCATCGATCAACCGTGCCTCAAACCCGTCGCTCGTCGATGGATAATTAATATGCACGTGTCTTCGGCGCGTGTGATTCTCTTCCAACGCGAATTCCGTCCGCTCGCCGTTCCGGGACGCGGAAAAGTTATGAAAAATTGAACGAAGCACTCGCGTGAACGCGAGTTGGAACGATCGAGAGACACGATCAAGAATACATCGATCGGGGAACAGAGATGATCGCCTTCCGCGTTTTCCAAAGGATTATCTACTTGTTGTTCTCGGCACGTAGAACGGGGAGGGGGAACAGTAGCCGTCAGGTGTAACGGGGCGCCGGTAGAGACGGCCGCTGCCACTATGGGAATTCTAATTAGAGATAATGACGTCATTAAGGTCTGAGCCACGACGAGACGAGACGAGACGAGACGAGACGGTCTGCTGCGCTTGCCGCAAGTACATACGCATTCCGTCCCAACCGCGTATGTATCGGTGCTGGCTCGACACGTAAAACGAGCTTTGTTCGCGTTCTATCGTATACTAAATCCTAGACGAGGAAAAGGAAAGTTGGCGATCGGTCGACGAAAAAAGTGCGCGTGTTTTCTCGCGCAAAAATTGGAATGGACGGGCCACGGGGAACGTTGGAGCCAACGATATCGCGATAACGTTATTGCGATGCACCGTATCATCGTCTTCATTCATCCCGAAACGGCGTATTATCGCGTAATCGTAAAATCCCCCTTATCCGTTCAACCAGGCCGGTACAGTTTACTCGAATTCGATTAATAAAAATAATGAAAATGAGAATATTAAGAAACGATATCGGATCGTGATTTACGTTTATTTATTTTTTTCTTCGTCTTCTTTCGATCGTTCGTTGAGTAACTCGGTTGAGTTTCGGTTCAGAGTCCAGCGCGATAGCGTTTCAACAGCGAGCGAGAAATCCAGCCGTAATAACCAATCTTCGGAACCGTATTCTCGGATTACGCGTATTCTCTCGCCGGAATCGTCATCCTCGTTATTTCGAGACAGTTTCTAATTCGTTTAAAAATCTTTTGATCCTATCCTTTTTTTATTCGTATCGCGTATATATATATATATATATATATATATATATATATACAGCGAAAATGGATTTCATTTCTTCGCAGATAAAAGTATTTCCTCGGCCCGCGGCTCGTTGTCTCGCGTTCGAAACTCTCCACAAAATTCCGTGACGAGCTTGAAACACCGTTACTCCTCCTCGGCTGTGAATCGAATCGGGGGAGGGGGGGGTCTCGATTCGAGTTTGAGAACCGCTGACTTGCCTAAACTACCGCTTCTACTTCGCTATTCCGGTTCACCCGATATCGCCTCGCCACCAGTCCTCCGCGATTGGCTCTTTAAACTTTAAAAGGCAACGCGCGGCTGGCCGCGAAACTATCGACGACCGGACGGACACACGGGAGGGCCGCCGCGGAGATCCACTCCGATCCGCCATAGATCGGGGCCCCCTTTCCAATTTTCTCCCTTCCCCCATCTCTCGTCCCCGTTATGTTCCACCTCGTCCTTGCAAAATCATCCTCCTAGATCCTCCTCCTCCTCCTCCTCCTCCTTTCTCTCCCCCTCCTCCTCCTCCTCTCTGTTTCGCTCTTTCCCCCTCTCCCGGCATACCGGGCCTCTAGGAAAAGAGACAAACGATCGGACGAGCTCTGGGTGAAAACTGGGTGGTGTCCTCTTTCGGCGAGGAGCCGACACCACGCGGTTATGCAAAACAATTATCGTGGAATGCGGTCAGCTGTTCCGAGATGCGCGTTGACGTCATGCGATTAACGCGTGCGCGAATTCTTGCGAGCTCCTACGCACGTGCGTTATTACGCGACTCTTACCGAAACTCGCTTCCTCCCTCCCTTCTCCGTCCCTTTTCCACAGCTTTTCGCGAAAAAGAGGGAAAAAGAGACGCGAGGCGTGTCTCGCGCGGTGGTGTCGCGCCGCTTCGGTTTTCGCTTGCGTAACGCGTCCCGAGACACGCCTCGTCCTTGAAAGTTTTACACGTGCCGGAATTACACCGGCTGTGAACTCGTTCGCGGTGTAAACAGACCACTAGCGCTCCATTATCGCTGATTTTTGCTCGATAGTCCTTCCTTACTGTCCACCACCGCCGATAACCGTACACGTAATAGACGTGTCATTATCGTTCGGGTGTTTTCTCCGTTGCGCAAACAGATACACGCTTCGTACGCGCTCCTTACGCGAGCCTCGAATTTTCCATCGCCCTCTGGGCTTTGCATCGATCGTGGGAACGACGGAAAGAAAGAGAGAGAACTCGACTACGTCGGACGTGCACGGGATGCCGAATGGCAAGTAGGTCGTCGGCTCGTTCGCCGATCGTGGTCGATAGCGGTAGCTATCCAATCGGTGTTGTGGCTCTTTAAAAAATTAGCAAGTTTCGGGTCGCGCGTGGGTTCGTTCAACTTTGGCTGTCCGTGCCGCTCTAGCGCGCGCGCACGCCGAGAATACGTATATATTTCTCCCTTTCTTCTAACTCTTTCCCTATTTCGCTCCCACCTACGATCTCTCCCGATCGCACCTCTTTCTCTCGGCAAGCGATACGTATTCCCAAGTATCTTTTCATCCACGGGGAATGCAATTTTCTCGACGAAATTACGACCGAATCGTCGTTGCTCGCAACGCTGTTCGCGACGCGGAAGAGGCTCTCGATTCCGAAAACGATGACAAGTGACAGCGATTGAAAAAAATATCGATACGTGGGATTCGTGGCAGAAACGCGGATACGATAATCGATCGTACATCTAGCACGTTTTTAACGACGCGCTTTACGATCGGCTCGACGCTGTTTTTCTTTTTTTTTTTCTCTCTCTTCTTTTACACAACATACTCGCTTTACAACGCGAGATTACTCCAAGTTATTTTTACGCGTGATTCGTTTCGTAATACGCGCATACGTCGATTCTCTCTTTCCGTTTTCCTTTCCTTCTTTTCTCTAGAGATTACATCGCGACGTGATCGATACGTGCGAAAACGAAAATCGCGAATCGAGAAATATTTCGGGACGAAGAGAGAGAGAGAGAGAGGGAGAGATGCGCAGTTTACCGCGATCAGAAGATGTTCACGTATGAATCACGCCATTTATTTAAGCCGTTGCAGCTCACGCATACATCTGCATCCGTATGCGTGTCCCTGCGCACCACGTCTTGTGCATAGATCGTCGTTCCCTCTTTCTCCCGCCGCCATTCAGATACTCGCCATGAATGAACCGCAAACTCTTGCTTCGCTTCGTAGTAAATACTTTTTCCCACACGTTTGCCGCAACAATTCAACTGCTCGTTCATGGTTTCGAGGGTAAACTGGCGGCGTATCGCCATATCCGTTCTTCTTTCCCTCTTTCGCTCCGTTTTCTCCCCCTTCCCCTCCTCCTCCCCCCGCCAAACTATCCGTCCGGAAGAAGAACGGAGACGAATTCCCGTCTGGTTTCGTCTCGTCGAAAAAAAAGGTGAACGAACTCTCGATAACCGTTTCCACGATAGCAAGATCGGTGGGTAAACGGTGGACGGGTGCTCGGTGAAACGTTAACGAGTCGGTTTAAACCTGGCGTTTATTGCCGACCAAGGATAGTAAGTCCGTTAGTCGAGCGTGTGAAAATTACTCGATACGCGCGATATATTCTTTATCGATCCCGGAACATCGCGCAATTAGGTATTTATTATCCGATCGCGGATAACGAGAATCTGGTGGAACTCTAGCGAATGCTTCGATTCGAGCAAGCCGGAATGGAAACTGGAGGAGGGAACGATCCCATAATCTCCCAGTTTATCTTTTGCCTCTCTTTATAACTGGGTCACGCACTCGGATCCTTCGTACGCGCACATCTCGTTTCCGCTCTTGACGTCATCCACTCTTCTCTCCAGCTGCGCAGTTTCGAGCGTTGGCGCGCAGCCGCGCTCCGTACGCGCGATCCGTGCTTCGCCCTCTCGTCCCTCGAAGCGGGACGGTTCCTACGACTGTCCACGAGCGACGAAGGGACACAATCGGTGTTGGTCGAGTCGCGAGCGACGGACGAGTCGTTATTTTCAGCGTTGCCGACGCCCGCCGACTCCGATATCGCTCGGAAGCCGAATGGGCGATAAACGATTTGCGTCATAGCGCCACCTGCGTTAAACTCCGCCGCTAAGTCGGCGTGCGTGTGCGTACGCGCATTGGTAGGTGCATTGGCACGGCGACGGAAAAGGAAACGGCGCAACAGGTCTTTCGCGGGAGACGAAAAGATTCGATCGGTGCACCGAGTGGACGCGCAATAGGAATTCGATTTACGGTATCTCGCGACCGATCGTTCAATTTCGTAATTGTAACTCGTCTCGTATCGATATCCGATATTCCGCCTACCCCTTTTCCCCTTCGCGCTAGGCTTCCTCTTTCCCTCGTTCGCCGCGGCGTCGGAATTCTTATCGAATTCCGGAGACCGCGTTTACGTCAGAGGTGACTACTACCACTACACCGGAATAACGCTTTCGTCCGGAGAAGACAACGCGCCATCTTCTTCTCTCTTTGTTCCGTCAACGTTCCGTCTTCGCCTCTCCTCCTCTCGTCGTTATCGTGGTCGATAAGTAGCACGTTTTCGACGTGCGCCTTTTCCCTTCCAAGTTTCGCCCATTTTTTTCCCCCCTCTTTCGAACGACGAACGCAGAGGGTCCGATAGTGGCCTCCGCCCCCCCGCCCCCCTCGATTTCGAAACGTCGCAACGCGCGTATTCGCACATTCGTTCCGCTCCTTTGTATTCCCCAAATAATTCCACGCCAGAGCGCACTCCGCCGATCCGTTTCTCCGTTCGCGTTTTACCGTGCGAGCGTTGAGCACGGCGGAGGATGGCGAGAGGAGAGGAGAAAGAAAGAGAGCGCAACGGTTCGGTAATGAATGGATTAAACAGCGTGACGTCACAGGATGGATTATATAAACGGTAGTGCGCGTGACATGGAACGTAGGAAGGAAGTTGGCTTCCTTTCGTACCTAGAAGGTATTCGTCCGTACGTGCGATACACGCGCGCGCATAAACGATTTCGTACGTAGCCGAGGGGTCGTTTATTCGAAAGCGGACGAGATTGGTTAGAGAAAAGAGTCCCTTTATAAAACTTCCCTTCCCTCCTTTCGACCGCGCTCGTTCTTCGTCCCTTTTTCCATCGATCGGAAGGAGCGGCGCGCAGTAGAAACGGAAGATTCGTACTCGGGCCGACCTAGTTTTCGCGCGAAAGATGTGTAGGCACGTGTCTGTGTATCCGTTCTCCGCGGTTATTAACGCGCATAGTCTGGGAGCCGTCTGCGGGTCGACGGCCGACGCGACGCGCAGAAATAGAAGCGCCGCGACGCTCGTTACATTCCGTCACCTACGATCGGCCGCCGATTTACCGCACTCGTGCACGCGCACTCCATTTAAAACGGTCACGTACGCCGTTTTAGCTCGCCTCCGTTTTTCCATTTTCCTCTCCCTTCCTCTCTCTCTCTCGCGTCAACGGTTAACGGTCACCTTTCCGACATTGGAAGAAGGGCAGGTGTGTTATCCGCAGGTTTACGAGGGAAAAGGGCAGCTGTTCGCGTCGTCTTAGAACGCGAAAGCGAGGAAGGGATGCGGTTCGCTGCTAAGGTAAACGATATAATAGGGGACGCAACAGTGGGTCCTTTTTTAGAGGCAGATGTCCTGCTCGATGCGAGACACGTGCCCAGACCCTCTCCGTCTCCTCTTCTCCTTCTCTCCTCTCCTTTCCCGATTAGAGAAGAACGGAAAAGCCCGAAGAGACTTCAGCTTCCGTCTTTCCTTTCTCTCTCTCTTCTTCTTCTTTTCCCTCACCTGGACGCTGGGAATACCAGCTGCCGTTCTCGTTACGGCATACGCGATCGCATCGGCCGTACCGGTCGGCAGGTTAGGCGAGAGAGGGTTGAACGTCTCACGGCGTTCTGCAATTATCGATCGAATACGCGCGTTCCGTGCGAGGATTTAACGGTCGAGGTCGAAGAGAGAACCGAAAATTTGCAAGGCCGGTTTCTCTCGGAGATCGAGAAGGCGGAAGACGAGGAGAGGTAGGGAAACTACTGCTCTTTGAAACGGTCGAGCCCAGGGCGAGTTGAAAGGTGCATTGAAGATTTCGTAGAAGCCGCGGTACGCTTCCTCTATTCGCGGGTCGCATTCAAGTTGGCCGCGTTCGTTGGTCTGAGAGAGCACAGCGTGCACGCCGTGCGACTTTTTCAGTCGCTTTGGTCCCACGCCGAGGCTGTGCTCGTTCTACGTATACACGCGTGCACACGGATACGCGAGTACGCGTCTATATTCATAGAAAACTACGAAACTCGCCGGGATTATTACGCCGCACACACACACACGCCTGCCTGCGATTCACCTGCGCTACTTTTTAACCGAAACGCCTCCTCCTCTCCCTTTCCTTTCCTTTTCTTCCACCTCCTCTCTCTTTTAACTCAATTTCCGCCTCTTCTCGATACCCACCCTCGAGAATCCGTGCATCGGAGCCGGAACGATTCAACGATTGTTATTGTAAAAGGAGAGAGAGAAAAGTACGTAAGTAGAAGGAGAAGAAGGAGCTAGCGATTGTTTATCGTAACGTGGCAAGATTGACAATGTGACATAACGCGCACGATTCCAACGATCCTCTCCATTATTCATCGAGGGATCATCGATGCGAATTACCATATTATAATGGCGACGGCATTCGATATTCGTAACCTTGAAACGATGACCGCTCCTCCTGTCACCTCGAGCACGGAACGGAAGTATCGGTATTTATTTCTCCTCGAATCTCGATATCGATCTCGATCCTCGATTCCGCGCCGTACCGTTTCGCGGTGGTTCGAGGAGGGAGGCGAACGAATAGCGGACGCGAACTCGAGAGATCCGAGTAACCTAACCTCGGCCGGCCAAACTTTCCCGTCCGTCTTTCTCAACCTCGTGCCCGTTTCGTATTCGCACCGTGATACACGCCGCGTACGTACATACGTACTTAGTTGCACGTGACTCGTGTCGTACTCGCGTCGCGCGAGGAAAAAATTCTGTCGAGATGGAAAGACGGAGACAGAAATACGGGTGGGGAATGGGGAAGAGAAGGAACGGCGTCGCGTTCGATCGCGAAAACGAAGCGATTGCACGATGAATCCGGATATAAAGCGTGTACGCTTACGTGTGTGTGTGCGTGTACTAGTAGTAGGTAAAAGCCGGTGTAGTAGTCGTTCGGTTGTCTCCCACGGCAGGGTCTCGCGCCGACCGCATTCCACTTGCAGACCCTTCCACCACGCCACCGCTGCTGGGTGATCGACCCTAATCGCCAAATTCGATCTCAAATTATCGTCGCCCCGCTTTCGCGCGCCAGTTTCACGCTTCTACGAGAAGAGCGTAGAAAAATTTCGATATCTTTATCTCTTCCTGGACGCCGTTTCGCCCAAGCACGGCTTTAACTGCACGGCCATGGTCCTGGAAAACTGCAACGTTTCGTTTCTTCGAATCGTCGCGATCGTCCAACCTGTGCGAGTCGTTGCGAGAATTTACGAGTGGTAGAATCGTAAGCATCGATGCCGGTGACAATATCAAGCGGTGATATCATTATTAGTAGTAGCGGCGTGGAGAGAGAGAGAGAGAGAGAGAGAGAGAGAGAGAGAGAGTGAGAAAGGGAGAGGGAGGGAGAATAATAGAAGAGGCACGACGAGCGGCAAAGTAGTAGTAGGTGGTGAAGCCGGTAGGTGGAACACGATAGTGTGATTCGGTGAGCAACGGGTCTGTTCCCTAGTAGAGGCATCGAAAGGAAAAGGAACGAGAAGAAGGAAGAAGAAAAGAACGAGAAGGTGGAGGAGGAGGCTGATCAGGAGGTGAGGAGGCAAGAGTAAAGTCGCCGACTGAACTCGTACCTGCATTCCATTCCCACTGGCCGCGTAGGTCCTTGTATAGGTGGTCGTCCTCCTTCTCCTTCTCCTTCTCCTCCTTCTCTTCCTCCTCCTTCTTCTCCTCCTCCTCCTACTTCAGGGGAGTCCTCGACGGTCGTTCCCTCTTCATCTTCATCTTCGTCTTCATCTTCGTTCGCCCGTTCGTTCGTTCGTTCGTTCGCGTATCGTATCGGATCCCGACTATGCGAGAGAAACGCGCGTTTCTCTACGTGCGTTTCGCCGATCTCTCGCCAAAAATTGCACATCGCGTACGATGTACGATGTACAATACGCGAACGATGAATCTCCTTCCTTTAAACTTTTATTTTCCCGATAGTTTATGCTTGCTTCGTCGCTCTCTCTCTCTCTCTCTCTCTCTTTCTCTCTCTCTCTCTCTCTCTCTTTCTCTCTCTCCCTCTCACTCTCTCTCTCTCTAGTTCCCCTTCTTTTCTCGCTTATTCTCTTCTCGCTGTTTTCTTCCTCGTTGTTGTTCTCAGTTGCCAACCGGATCAGAGTCCCGAGAGCACTCGAGGAGGATCACCGATCTAAACGTAGACCACGCTTTTCACCCAAGTTCGCGAAAGGAGGTCGTGCTGAAAGCGGTGCAAAGCGTAAACGTAACTCGAAGGTAGAGAACGTCGCAGCGACGATCGTCTTTCGCGTTTCTTCTCTCCGCTTCTTCCTTTCCAACGCTGCTTGCTCCCATCTGCGTCAACGGACAAATATAAACTCGTCGAGTTATTCCAGAACTGCAATCCTTTTAATTAGAACAATTAGCCGATCCGAGAATAGAAAGATGACGCGATCGGCGTAACGTCCAAGCGTCGCGAAATCGCGAGGCCCGCGCGATTTCTCTCCCCCTCCCTCCCCTCCTCCTCTTCTCCCCCCAAGTTACGAAGTTTCTTGAACGATGAAAAAGGGACGAACGCGCCAACTCGAAAGGAATAGGGAAGAGATCGGCGAAAGGAGGGGTGTCGCGTTTGATTCACACGTGGGCGCATCGTTGCGCGACAACGCGTATAAAGTCGTATAAAGCTCGGTTTTCTGGCCAAACCATCGTGCGAACGATGCCATCGTGCACGCGCGCTAATCGTTCGTAGAAAGTTCACCAACCTCTGTCGACGTTTCGTCTCGTGGCCCTCGTCGTTCTCCTTCTTCTTCGATCGACGTATCGAGCGTGTTTACCACTCGCGCTCGATTCCACGGCATCGACGCTGCCGCCTAGTGTCGCCAATTTCGTTCTATGTATACGCGTGAAACAGTGAATGGTGACCTTGCGTAAACCCGACGATTAGAAATCCATTATCCTCGCGATACTTTGAATTTCTAACTTTTATTCTTGCCCTCTCTCTCTCTCTCTCTCTCTCGCTCGCTCGCTCTCTCTCGCTCTCTCTCTAATTCTCTTCGTTCGAGCTTATTGTTCCCTTTAACTCGTTGTTGTTTCGCTACGTTCGATTACTCGGTTGATCGGTATGCCGAGAGAGAGACAGAGAGAGAGAGAGAGAGAGCGACGAATTCCAAGAATAATAATAGCCTTGTCAAGGTATTCCTCGAGTTCGATCTTTCGAGCATAGAAAAAAATTCGATCGTTCCGCGCGTGTCTCTTTCTTACGCTTCCACGTAGTCGATCGCTTCTAATATTTCTCCATCGTTACATTCGGTTGCATAATCGTTTCCACGACGCAATCGTCGTTATTTGTCGATGGATGGAATCGAAAAGTCAACTGGTCGTTCGATGTGAATCGAACGCGCGATACGACCGCATTTTCCCCTATACGAGCGGAATGGAGAGAACGAGAAAAAAAATAACGAAAATCGTGAAAACACGTACGAATTGTTCGGAGGGGATAGAATATCGGATTGTTGCGATAGAATATTTTCATGATTTTTCAACTCGAAAGTCTGAAAAAGAATTTGCGTAGTCTGGATAAAATGCACACGCTAGTCAACGACGCGAGTATATAGTACGTATAGCGCATATTTACACGCGGAGTGCGTACTTGTATGCGCGTATGCCTCGATCCACATCTGCACGCGAGATTCTCTGGAGGGGTCTGTCACGCTTACAAATAGCTGACCTCGCTTCGTCGCCTCTATCAATGGCTCGACAGTGGTCTGAATGACTTTTATGCCTCTTCCTCTTACTACGCCCTGTCGCGAGATAGCCTTCGCTCCCTCGTTTCTTCCCATTTTTCTTTTTCATCTGTTCTGTAATCGCGCAATGCTCGATCTACGCGCCACCAAATTGATCGAATTTCAACGAAAAATTAATTTTAACCGCCCTCTTTCCCGGACGCTAAAGCGATATCCTCGTTCCTCGTCATTTCAAAAAATATAACGCGTAGAAACGATACGATTTTCCAATCGATCATTGACTCGCTCGTATCGTTGTTGCGATTTAAAGAAACTCGAGTTTGCGCGTTCCTTACTTATTAACCTTCGATAACTTAGAATAACCTTCGTCGGTAACGAAGTTTGTTACGTTACCGCTTGTATACCGACCGGTTACCAACTCCGTTCACCATCGTTTAGTCATACCTTCCGTTAGTAAGATGTATCGCGTGGAATAACGTGTACGGTCGATAAATCGTTTTTTATAAATTTCGTATTTTCTACTTTATCCGTTTTTTCCTTTTTCCCTGAAATTTTGAATCGATCGGTAAGATACGTTCAAGATACGCACAGCGTGTAGCAGCGTATTCTTTTTTTCTCTTTTCTCCCTTGATCCTCGTAGAATGTTTCGATGAAAGGAACGAATCGATAAATAACGCACGATCGAAAAAAAAATTACTCTCGTCCGTCCGAAGAAACCATTCTCGCGAAGCGTTTTATTCGTTCGAGAACTTGGTCGTCAACACCCGTCGTCGAACGATCATTCCGAGATTCCGGTAATTCTAGCTCGTTAATTTTTACGACCGAGAAGCAAGCGTGTGTCACGATTGCATCGCGTTAATTAGATAAAATTAAAACGACAAAGCGTCTCGTTTCTCGGAAGGATTCGATCCGAGTAATCGGTAACGAATACCGTGTTTGGGATCGTTACGATAGCGTTGGAATCGTTATATATGACAATTCGACGGAAACGAGAGAAAAAAAGGAGGGGAGGGAAAGGGGAAGGGAGAGGGGGGGTGGAGGGAGCATCGATGATGTTCGCAACGAGAAAAAATTCTACGAGAGAATTTCTCGGGATCATCCCTGTCCCGTTGTTTGCCGTCCACTTTCGCGATCATCCAAGCTTCTTTTTCTTCGACTTGTCCGGTTTCACAGAATCGTCATGAGGTCGCAGGGTCACGTCGTATCTTTATCACGACTCGGTGTAACCGTCAGCGCGTTATCGGGCAGCCGATAACGCACGTGCAAAATAGTATGCGTCGATTGATCTTCACGTTCGGTTATTAGCGAGGGATTGCAAAAAAAGAAAAAAAAAAAAAAAAAAAGGGAAAAAAGGAAAGAAAAGAGAAAAAGAGAGAAACAGAAGAGGAAAAAAAGGAACTCGGCCGACTGGCTCCTGTATGGATTTCTCCGTCATCGCGGCCTCGTTATTAATGAGCCGCGCTATCGCGTTCCACGATAATGGAAACGTTTGAAAAATACGGGAATTCTTTCGAATCGACGATGTTTACCGAGAGAGCTGAGAATCGATCAACTTTTCGGAAGGATGATCGAGTCGATCGAACCGAATCGCTGACTAATATCCGCCCTTTCGTTAAGTATCGTTTAACGGTCGGTATTCGATAACACGGTTCTCGCATAACGATGAAAAGTATCGCGATCGATAAATCGATAAATATTCCGTCGGATCATCGATAATAATTCGTTGCTCGAACCGAATATATACCGAATGTACACATAACCGAAGAATCTAAGATCGATGAAGAGAGCGATGAATGGAAAAAATTTAAAAAAAATTCTTTTTCCTTCCGTTTTCCTTCTCCGTTTTGATCCAATTTCTCCCTCCTCTCCTCCTCCCCTCCCCCCTCACTACGATTATTTATAACATTTCGTCGTTAATCGTTAATCGTCTAATCTTTTTTCTTTTCTTCTTCTTAAAAGATGGTGTAAACAGGTAGCGGAACACAGGGGAAGACGAGGAAACAGGAAGAACGCACGTTCAACAAACAAATATCTAAAACGAAACTGGTTTTCACAATGATTTGACAGATAGATTTGATTCTGAGATCATTGTGAAAGCTGATTTTGTTGAAAAGTCAGCGAGATTGCTCGTTAGAATGGAAGGATACGCGGCGAGTGTCCGGCATTTCGGACGGGATACACACCGCCCGTTGGCTATCGGATCTTGGAAACGATCGAACATCGCGGAGATCGCGTGCCTTCTCATTCACACCGTCTCAGGGTGTAATTGTTGACGGATAAATAAATGGAACGCACAAAGGAGGCTCTGTTTTGCGAGCATTGCACGACGCAGCACGCGCTTCGCGGCGCGCGCCACCAAATTTATGATTCATCGCGAGGAGGAAAGGAAAAGAGGAGAAGACAGAGGACGATACGCAAAAAAAATCGTTCCATCTTTCGCGATGTTCGCGAAAACGCGCGATTGTGCAACGCGTTTGGAAAAATAGGGGGAGAGATAGAGAAAGAGGGATAGAGAGAGAAAGAGCGAGAAAACGGTTAGCGAATGGCAACTGGTACCCACCAATCGAGTATCTGGAGCACGAACGAACGACGTGGTTTTTTGTCGGAATTTCCGGTAGTGATTTATCAAACGGGAAAGATGGTATCGGACGAAGAAGCAACGGCAAGAAACGTGTTCTCGCGGAGAAGCTGAAGGAGCTAGAGAAGCGGAAGAAGCGAAGAAAGAAGGGAAGGGAAGGGAAGGGAAGGGGAGGGAAGGGAGAAGAAACGAAAGAAGAAGATGGGTTGCGAGTCGCAAAGCGGTAGGTTTATCCCGAACGCGCGAACGCTTCGGGTATATGCGTGTGCATGCTCGAGCGTGCTATCAAGTGTCAAACGAACCGAACGTAAGAAAAACCAACGGTCTACCACGGCGCGTAGCCGGCACACAATTTTGAGAGAACGCAGCCGGATCGGGGAAAAGAGAGAAACTCTAGAGATATTCTAGATACGGTGCCCGTGGTAACGGTGATCCACACCGAGGATAATACGAAGCATCGCGTCGGTCTCCTCGACCCTCTTCTTCGAGAGGGTATCACGCGCTTGACAGCTCGAGGAAACGAGAGTGTCCTCCAAACTCGAAACGACCACCGGAATCCATCCAACTTCCCCTTTCACCCTTTTCGAGATCATCCAGAGTCATCGCTTCTCTCCTCTCGAGAAAGCGAGACCTCCTCTTCTTCTCCTTCCTTCCTTCCTTCCTTCCTTCCTTCCTTCCTTTCTTCCCTCCTTCCCTCCTTCCTTCCTTCCTACCGTCCACCATTGGTACATATTCTTTGTTGCAGCTCTTTGTTGCAGGCCGTGACGCGTGCATCCAGGTCCTTGGACGCGAGCCGTGATATCCGATCGGACCTCGAGAACGTAACTCGTACGCGACTCGAGTGATTTCCCTTTTTTCCTTTCTTCCCCTCCTCTCCCTTCCTTCCTCCTCTCCGCCCTACCTCGTGGCTCGTAAAAAAAATCCTTGGCAAATTGGGCCACGAGACGGGACACGCTCCTTCTCGTGTTTCGTGAGTCGATAAACTCGGTGTGCCCGAGGCTTGCTCCGACCACCGCCAAATCACGCCAGATTTATTCCTTCTCGTTCTCGGGGCTGACGTTATTTTGACAGGACCGCGAGAAAATTTATCGAGGAGAGTGGAAAGGTAATGGCAGCTACGCGAGCTCGACATTGTTTTGAGCTATTAGACGAAACAAGTGACCCTGCTCTTTTACGAGCAGTCGAGCAGACCCTTTCCAATCTGTACTGGAGGGGAGGGATGAGGAGGACCACCATCTTCCACCCGGTATCGCACCGTGCCAAAAAAATGCCGAATCTCCTCCTCGATTCGAGAATATCGTTAATTGGCAGAGAAGACGGCGAATAGGAGAGATGACGTTTGAGAAGAAAAATGAAAAAAAAAAAAAAAAAAGGTTTGGCTCGTTATCGGAATTGGAAACCCTCTCGTATCGAGGCGCGATCGAGAAAGAGTAAGAGAAACAGATTTTTACGAGTGGGGAACGTTAAACGATGTCGTAAAAACGTCGAACCGCGATTTTCTAGAAAACTCGTAAATTCCCTACTACTCCCATCCCACTACTCGTAGCTCGGCTCCGTATTTCGAACACAGTTTTCCACGACAGTGGTCTCAAGTCGAGTTTCATTTCAGTTTTCACGTTTTACGTACGCGTTGTTCGAGAAGGGAGAGGAGAGAGGGAGAGAGAGAGAGAGAGAAAGGACGAGGTGGCAGGCGTATCGGTGAACCGTAACATCAGCGGTCGGTCGAGGAGGAGGTCTCTCGTTTCTCTGGTGGAACGCGCGAACGAGCGAGCGGAACAAGGATCGTGAGCGGTGATCGAGGTGGAGGGTAGCGCACGTGCGTAACGCGCGACACACGCTCCATTCTCTCCGTCTCGGTTCTTTCGGGGCGCGGATGTCCGCACCATCGCACACGCGATTCGCTCAACTTGGCCAACAAGGCCTTCTCTCCTTCGCCCGCCTCTCCGCCGTCCCTCGCTAATACGCTCGGCCATGGCTATGTATCGCGAGGCCGCGAGCCTCGGCCCGAGCTTTTATCACACCCGAATCGCCGCTAGCCACATGTGTACCGAGCAAAAACTTTCTTCCTCTCCCGTCTTTCTTTCCCCCCTCCTTTCCCCGCTTCTGCGCCCTTCCCCTCCCAGAGAGTCCACCCAGAGAATCCCAAAGAAAACGGCCGGCCGGTCACTCGTCGTCCCCAATTTCTCCTTATTTACACCTTTCCATTGCACCTCTCCGCGATTGATTCACCGCTAGAATGCAACGCTATCCTAATCGAGTTCGATAACAACGGCTTGTTTCCAGGTTAGTCGAGTGCTTGAGATGACTGGACGAGTGCCTAGAAACCATCGAAACCCTTATCCCCGTCTATTTTAATCCTCGTCGCTTTCTTTCCTTCTTTAAAACAAGGTTTTAGGTGTCGACCCTTCGTCACCGCGTCTCTAAGAAGGGGGGGTGGAAAAAAAAGGAAGAAGAAGAAGAAGAAAGAAAAGAAGAATCGTCGCGTCATAGACGTCGATCGCGAAATCGAAAAGAAACGAAAGCGAATACGGAAAAAGGTTGGATAAAGGAAGATAAAGATAGCGGGAATCTATAGGGAGAAGGGGGAGGAGGAGGAGGGCCAAAGGGTCTCTACGATATCTACGATCGCCGTTCGTAGACGGTAGGAGAAGGCTACGTCGGCGCGCAAATTCAACGCGAAAAACGTACAAACAGACGAGGATTCTTTCCCAGAAGCTAGCGGCTGTCTCGTATCTCGAATCACTCTCTGCCAAATGCCAATTATCATAAGATGCCGCTAGCAATTAACGGGCAAAAGCAAGCGAGGAAGAACATCGACGAACTGTTATTCCGTCTCGGATTTCATCGAAAGGAGAAATACTCGTTACCGTTCCATCCTATTTTTCCATCCTAACATCTTGTATCTCGAATGCAAGACAGCTCGAATCGTCGGAATAATCGTTTGCTTTGTCATCGATCGATGTTCAAAATTGAACGTACGATATATTCATCTTCTCGTTTAAAACTTGGCTTAAAAAATTATTATTATTATCAAATCCCGTGTCCCATCTTGTTTCTTTCCTTCTTGTAAGATTAATGTATTAATCGTTTCTATTAAAAATATGTATATATATATATATGTATGTGTAAAAATATTGCGAATTAAAGCAAATAAACGAACGTTTGTCTTAAAAAAAGCAAGAATAATTCCAGGAATTGCACTTGAATTTTCTAAGAAATGCCGAAATTCCTGGAAACGATTATTTTATCTCTTTTCGTCCAAAAAAATTTCCTTTTCCTAGATTTCCTGCAAATGTTTCTGCAAATTTCTCGCTTTGCAAAAATTCGCGTAAATATTTCTGCCTTCTCAAACGAGTATTTTTAAACGTGTGTTCCTAACTTTCTTCGTTTAATTCTGTGTAAACTGCGTTGACCGAGTAGTATTATTTTACCGATAAGTTAGACAGCGAACGAAAATTTCCGCGATCAGCGCCATCTCGCGTTTGGACGCTGGAAGCTCTGACTCTTTACTAGCAAAGCAGAATAAACAAGGAGGTATTCGTGACGTCACAGATAAAAAGGAGAACGAAATATATTGCGGAAAAAGGACAGAAAAGACTAACTTCGGTTATGCGTTCATCGTTCACCTTCTATCGTTTCAAAGACGCGACGTCGTAAATTAATTAATTATTAGATTTTCGCTAAAAATTTCTCAACTTTTATACTCGTGTTTTCATACTGAAACTTTGGACGACTTTCTCGTATCGATTTGAAACGCGAAATTCCTTTTCATCCATTATTTATTAACGATTAATGCGTCGCATCTGAACGACGCGTAACAGACGCGCACTACATTTTTCGTCAAATTCTTATTATTACGGATTTCATTTCTAAACACGAACTCGCGCATTTCAAACGTTATTTTCTTCTCTACTTTCACGTATAATTTTTCTCTACGAGTTCGTTGTTGCTCGAACGAATAAATCGATCGTTTGTTACTCGATCGCGAAACGAAGATTCGCGAATTGAAACACTATCTACGTTAATCGTTAATAAATAATTGAATCGAGAGAATTTCACGTTGAAATCGTCACGAGAACATTGTCCGAGATTTTAGCTTCGAGACGCGAGTATAAATGTGCATAAATTTTCAATGGAAAACTGATAATTAATTAATTTTCAATCGAGCGTCTTCGAAGTGTTGGAAAGTATCAAGAACGCATAACCAAAGTTAGTGGCGCGTTTCTTCCATCTTTCTCTCGCAATGTTTCTCTCTTTCTTCAATGTGTGACGTCACGAATACCTCCTTATACATTCTGCTTTGCTATTAACGAGTCAAAGCTTCCAGCGTCCAAACGCGAGATGGCGTTGATTCCAAATATCTTTCGCTATTTAACTTACGAGCAAAATATACTTCCATGCGCATACTTCGACGAAAGTTTGTGAGATTAAAAAAAGAAACGCGATACGTATAGTAATTATAATTTAAAAATCGTAAAAAAGCGGGAGTATATGATAATGATTGCATAAAAAGGGAAAATAAAGAAAGAATCCGAGAAGTATACTATACGTATGATGTGTGAGTATGTACGTATCAACGTATACGTATCGCGTTATTTTTTAGGTTATTTTATGAATGTAAAAACGATTAAAACTAATTTTCGATTACAAATAAATATATATATTTTTACAATAATTATTCAGTTGTTCTTATTTGAAAATCATTATTTGAAAATTTTTTGGCATTGAAAAAGCTTTTGAGTCAGTATCGAAGAATAATTTTAATGGAAAGGAACGATTTATGTCGATCGTATTCGAAAATTAATCGAAAAGGTAAAAATTAAAAATTCAAATTATTCTCGGTCCTATTCTTTTTAATAATGAAATTAATTTGTTCGAAAACAGAACTAAGAATTTACAAAGTCGATAAAAAAAGATTATTTTTGTTCATCTTTCTATTCTAAAAATAAGTATTCGTAGATATTACTGCAATATAACGAACAATGCTGAGGCAATAAGAACAATGGTTTCCTTGCATTTTTTATGCTTCTATCGTATTTTGGCGTCTTTTGACCGAAATTTATCGTCGATATCCTATCGTAGTAGATCGAAGAGATTGCTCTAAACTTCGGATTAAAGCGGATCGTGTCTTTTTAGGGGGAAAAAAAACGAGAAGAAAAAGAAGATCGATGGATGAAATGCGTCGATGTTGTTTAAAAATGTAGCTGATAATTTTGTCTTAAACGATACAAAACAACGCATTGTTGAAATTGCATATGATATAAATACAAGAATGAAATCGAACGATGGAAGAATCTCTGATATTTATCGTTATTAAAAGAATTCAGATATATAAAAGATGACACTGATCTCGAGAATAACTTGCTTTTAACAAAAAATATTGGATGTAGTATGATATTATTTATAATAGCATTATTATTAAAATCTATTTAATTCGATTACAGTACAACTTTCGAAATCAAACTCGAGCTGGTAATAAAAAAAAATTCTGTCACATTCTACCTAAATATACCTCGGAGATAAGAGATGATTCTACGAAACATCTATAAAACTGATTATTCTTTTTCTCTCGCTGGGTTAAGTTGCACGATAAAATTTTGCGATTTTTACCACAAGAATCGATCGTTTGAACGAATCTGCGTGGAAGGATTCTTCGAAAAAAACAAAAAGCAGAAAGCTGAGTACGTAACGTAAGAAAAAGGAAAGAAATGTATCGTGAAATATATATATATACGTGTATAAAGTAATTCGATAAGTCACTTACGCGAAGGTGCGGCAAATGTAAGACTAGCCGTGGAGAGGAAAATTTATCGATATCTGGCGCGTAATTACCATGGTAACAGGACGATAAACCGATGGTACGCGTGTTTGACTTGCTATTGAAGAAGAGCATCGGGCATGAGAGACTCTCGGAAGGAATGGGTCCGCTCGCTTACGTGTAGATACGTAAAAGCTCGGTGAAATTCACACGTGGCCGTCGGTGTGTACTTTGTTACTCGATTCGATTAGATTCGAAACGAGCTGTCGCGAGAGATGCGAACGACAGCGACAGAGACGAAACGAGACGGAATCACAGAGGAAACGATCGGAGCGCGGTCGGAGGGCAAGGAAGGGAAAGGATAAACGAGAGACGAATCTCGAACCGCTTTCCAAATACGTTAATTATTCCGCTAATTAGGGATACGATTGCACGAGCGCGATAAGAGGCTCGATGCCTTCGTTGTCCGTCAGCGAATGGGTTCGCTCCACGGTTCTGGCCGAGACGAACAATTTTATTCTCGGGATTTCGAGGAAGGCAATACAGCGAGCGAGCGAGCGAGCGAGCGAGAGAGAGAGAGAGAGAGGGAGAGCAAAGGGTTGTGCGCATTATCGAGATTAGGCCGAGCGCGTATCTCTGGTGTGTATCGCGTGTATCGCGGTCTCGCGTGGCTCGCGTCGAGATTCCGATGAATGGATAGCAAGGAAAATATAACCGAGCGATAATAGGAGAATCGGGACAGCTGCGCAAGGATTTACGACTCTTTGTGCTCGCTCCGAATAATGCTCGAACTGTCCAAAAATTTATCGATCCTATCTGCCCTAACCGGCAAATATTTACATCGTACATCGAATCTAGGAGGATGTCAACGTACTCCGATTTTCGAACACGCGTCGAAAAGCGAGGAAAGAGAAAGAGATCGGGTCGGAAGAGGTGGTGGGGGAGGGGGGGAAAAAACTAGGCAAAGGAGACGGAGGCGCGATCGCTTCCTGCTTTCGCGAGAATTCCCTCCGTCTTTCAGCATCGTGATATTTATGGATTCCGAGATTAAAAGCGCGCCGGTGATTAGCGCGAGAAGACCGAGCCCGCAGTAAATTAATTATATCGACCGAACGTCTCGATAACTTTATAACTGAATGCCTCTTTGTCCGTGACTCGCTTCGTATCCGGACCGCTCCACGGAGATTTCGACATTTTTTCTTCGCTTCGCGGAACAATCTTGAAAATCTTGGGGCCCCGATGGAAGGTGCGTTCGTCCCCCTTCCAACCAGCCATTATCACCTCTCCTAGCCCGATCCAAATTAATAATCGGACGATAAGTCGATCGAACCACGCGCATTTCCGGGGTCAAGAATCCGTGGTAAGTAAGCACTTGGGCGTGCATCGTTAGTTTTACCAAACTCTCGAAGAATCCCGAGAAGAGACGTTTAGACGGATGGAGAGAAGGCTCGAGATATCTCGACCGACGCGACACGAGTACCCGCGAAAAAACCAAACAGCTGTGGAACGCTGACTCTCGTCAACTTTTTCCTTTTCCCTCCCATTCTTTCTTTTTTCCTCGCTGGTCGATTCGAAAAAAAAAAAAAAAAAAGAAATTCATCCAACACGACGTTTCCTCGCGTTCGATTCGAATCGTGACGTCGAGCGAGGTTCGTTTCTTTGTTCGCGATATCGGACGAGATTCGACTCGACTCGACTCGAGTCCGATCCGAAAAACGATCCGTCGAGAGAGCGAACGATGCGATCGTCGGACGAAAAACATGCGTGGCCCTTCGTTTTAATCTCGAGTCGCGGGAGTAAGTGGCGTAAAAGTCGCGACACCGCTATTCCCACGTTCGTTCGTTGGACGGATATTCGTTCCGCGATAAGGCCTGTTTGCTCTTGAAAAAAACTTGGAACGGTCCATTCGCGGGTTCTTCTATTTCCCTCGTCCTTTATTCCCTTAGAGCTCCACTCTAACCTTCCAACTCTTCAAATATTTGTCCTTTTTCGCTTGTTTTGTTACATCGCGCGAACGCTCACGGCCCAAGCGATCGCGACTAGCGAAAATTTCGGCCGTTTTACGCATCGTGCAAACGTGCGCCGTCTCGACTCGGGCGAAATTCTGACGATCATCCCACGGAGAGGAAAGGTTGAGATATTTTATCGTCATTCGACTCGAAAGACTCTTGTTTCTTTCTTCTTTTTTTTTTTTTTTTTTTCCTTTATTTTTCGGACAAATCTTATAACATATCGTCATACTTATAAATTAACGCTCTTCGAACGCTCGCGCGTTAAACGTTTCTACAAGTTTCTACGCAAGTTCGCGCTTGTTACAGGATGCGCGATAAATTGTATATCTAAACGATAAATGTAAGTACAAAAGCACGGTTATCGGCGTTAATACCTTATTTATCTCGACGATTTCTCGTGCTTCTCGTCTCGCGATTATCGCTCGATACGAACCCCCGTTGAGATTCTTCCCGTGAAATCTCCCCGAGAAAAGACGGTGACAGGAGGCGGATCCGTCGTTGGAAATTCGGAGAGCAGTCGTTTTCGCGACTCGACTACGATCGCGATCGAATTTCGCGAGTTTATTTTGAAGAGCACGGCAAGCAGCGTACGCGGTTCGGCCTCGCGAGCGCAAAGGCCGGTATATACGCACACTTCAAGCCTTATATATTATTATTATATTTAGATCACGCGGCAGGGTATCGTATCGAGCGTGCTGTTTGTTTAGCCTGAAATTCTGCGCTTTGGAATGGCCGACTGTCATGGAATGATGTCATGGAGTAAGATCGTGGCTTCTCTCGCGTCCTTCTCTTTCGACGCGTCCAACGATCGGAGCAACGTTTCCAACGCGAACGAAACGCGGAAACTTCCAACCGGTCGATAGATTTCGCACGATCCAGTTTTCCTTCTGTTAAATACGCGCATACGTATCAACGTATATATACGTTAGCAGCCTCCTATATATATATATATATATATATGTATGTATATAATATATATATATATATATACACCTATATTATGCACACTTGAACGCGTACGCGCGCTTACAGAGACGCGATTGTGAACAAAATCAGCGATAAAATCTGTTGGAAAAAAAAACTGGATCGAATGGAGGGAGGGAGGGGGAGGCGTGGAGGAGTCGTAACTCGCAAACAAGGGAGTTGTCCGTCGCGGTTGTTGCCGCGGTTGTTGCTGCGCGGGATAATTTCTCTTTTAATTTCTCACCTCCCCCCTTCTCACTTACATGTAATGAGGCCAGGTTTCGATACCAGGTACGTAACGTTGGTATTGCGCGTAGGACGTGGACACGTGCGGATGGCTCATCTGCGTGCTCGTGTGCGAATAGTGCGAATTGTGGGAGGAGGATATGTATTGCATGGGGGGAAGGGGGGGCTGAAGTTCGTGATATCTGACTATGTCCGCCTGTGCTCGATCCTCCCAAGAAGTTTCGCCTATCGGCTGCGGTTCCGAGCAGTGTCGCTTGCTCGGTCTCTCCATCTCTTCGTCGTATCTGAAAAGCGACGCGTTTCAAAACGAAACAGAGGGGGAGAGAGAGAGAGAGAGGGAAGGGACACTCCATCTCTCGACGTATTGTTTCACGTTTCGATTACCTGTTGAATATCCACGGGGACGAGGACGAGGTGGTGGTAGGCGCTGGTACGTGGACCGGTGGGGGCACTTGAGGGCGAAGATACTGGTCCAACTCGTTGCTCTCCACCTCGCACTCTTGAAGGTTCAACGGAAGATTGAGACCAACGCCCGCCAGTGAGCCGAGTCCGTTCAATTGGCCCTCCTCGATCGGTAAACCGTCTCCGACCTCGATGTACCTGAAATCGACTCCCGGCTGATGTTGATGTTGATGGGACGTCTCGGTCGAGCCACCGATTCCCAGCTCTTGATGATGGTGGTACATGGTGGCGCTCGGTTGCGGTTGATTCCCCTGCCGGGAAAACTATTGATTTTCGCCACCGTTCCGTTTCTTCCTCTTCCTTTACGCCGCCCAATACACCCCCTTCTTACCTGATTCGCGTAATGCTGTCCGCGGGGAGTAGTGGGAGGGGTCGGTGGAGACAGTCCTTGATTAGGGGTGGTCGGGGGGGACGAGCTGACCCCGCTCTGAGGCGAGTTGGGACCCTGGACGGGGCGTGGGCTCGCGTCCTCCTGCTTCAACGACCTGGACACGTTGAAAGTTACGTTGCTCTGGCTCCTCGACGGCGACCCCTCTCTCCCCGACGGGCCGTTTTGCTTTCGCCGCCGGGGTTGATACTTGTAGTCCGGATGCTCGCGTTTGTGGATCACGCGGAGCCGATCAGCCTCCTCGATAAACGGTTTCTTGTCGTTGTCCGACAGCAACCTACGGTCAAACGGACGGAGCGGAAGATGGATCAGCGTCAGGGGGAGAGAAACAGGGAGGGAGGGAGAGAGAGAGAGAGAGAGAGAAGCGACGGGCGACGTCTGTTGGCGACGATGGTATTTCGCTCGGTCGAGGTTCACACGCGCGTACGCGCGCACGTCGGACGGCGCGTAGATACGCGCGTGGAAGAACAGGCTGGAGATGGAACGAAAACGTTTCCATCACCATATACGCGATACTCGACTCGAGGAGTCGAAATGGGAGGTCTGGTTAGTGTTTCTCGCCGCGTACCGTCTTAAGGGCGCGCGTTTCACGCACACGCGCTCGCACCCACCGATTCTCCTTCGCCCGCATCGCGACTCAGAATCGCGTCGCGCCTCCGTCCCGTTCCGTCCCGTTCCATCCCGTCTTGTCGCCTTACTCTTTAATTCCTCGTGTTTATGTTCCCACTGGGGCTCGTAAAGCCCCAACGCCGATAAGCTTTTCCGGTCCCGGCTGCCAGAGATCTCCACGATTCTCGCTCTCTCTCTCTCTCTCTCTCTCTCCCTCCTTTCCTCTCGCCATCTCTTTCGCTCTTCCCGCGATCGCATCGAAATCGAAAAAAAATGTATATATATATATATATATATATTATAATATATCGAGTCGCGATAGGTAACGTTGGCTGGAACGGGCGTCGTGAATAGTCGTGGAGAAAGAGAATCTCCATCTGGTCAATGGACTTTGCCTCGAGGTTTTTTTTCTTTTTTTCTTTTTTTTTCCCTCCCTCCCCCCTCTTCGTCGACAGAGCGCCGAGGCTGACGATAGCGGCCCGTCACAGCCTCCCTTTTTTCCTTCTCTTTTTCTTCTTCTTCTCCTTCTTTTTCGTCTTTCTTTTTCCTTTATTTCTCTTTTCTTCTCTTCTCTTTTCTTTCCTTTTTTGCCAGATGCAACGCGCTCTCTAACCAATTCGGATCTGCCACTCTCGCGGTCGTAATATACGCGTACGCGGGTATCGCGAGAAGGGTGGACGCGCGAGGCTGGAGGAATGGCAGAGCAAAGAATGGCGGTAAAATCGAGAGACGTTGCTTCCGTCAGATAAGATGCATTTACCTGTTCGTGACGGGTGTTATTTGCACGAGGCGTGGAGCGACGAAGGGAGGCAGGTTCGGAAAAATTCACCTGACGGGGACACAAGGAGTTTATTGTGATTGTTGGGGGCCGTTTATCTGAGGCAGGAACCGGCCGGCAGCTGTTAGCACGCGCCAAGGATGAACCGTGCCTATCTGTTTTCGTTTTGTCGACAAACATCGCGTCTAATGTTCGAACGCGATACCTTTCTTCGAGCCGGAAGAAAAAGGACAAGATTTATTTCCGACTCTTACACCTGGTCCCCTCCCTTCCTCCCTCCCTCCCTCCCTCCACCGTTCCACGATGAATCGCCGAGTCGAATCGGCTTGGACGACGCGCGTCCCAACTTTATTTACGTTCTTTTTCCCGCGGTCCCGACGGTGACGCGTTGAAAGCGAAACGGGGTCGCTTTTCGATCCGCGATCGCGATCGAGTATCGTGGAACGAGTCGCCGCAGGGGGCGGTCGAAAACACGATCGAGACGAGTCGGCGAGATCCCGTATCTCGCGATGTTTGCGCTCGCAGCGACTTTCACCGCGGGGCGAGGAGGGGGGAAAATTTTGAGACGAAAAATTTTGGATGGCGAGGAGCGTGGGTACCAACCTCCGGGTGGAAGTCCGGTTTTCCGAAAGAAGGGAGGAGGTTTGCGCGGTTGTCAACGGGAGAACGGTCGTACCACGTGCAGCCTCGGCGCCACGTGGTAAGAATGTGTTCGGCATGCGTGCTGCTCTCCCGTAAAAAGAAAAGGAAAAAAAGAAAAAGAGGAAAAAAAAAACGGTCGCTCGCCAAATCGCGTGGTAAAAATAGAAAGCGGCAACAAGTGGTCGCGTGGACCGTTGCCCCTTTTCGATTCACCCACGGATTCGTCGACGGCCCGACGAGTTTCTTGAACCGACGAAACTGTCCGGATCGTCGTGGATCGATCGTCGACGACGAAGAAGAAGAAGAAGAAGAAGAAGAAGCAGAAGGAGGACAATGGCAAAACAAACTCACCGCCAAAGTTTGCCCAAAGTCTTGGACAGCTCCGCGTTGTGAAGTTGAGGATATTGATCGGCGAGTATTCTCCTCGCGGCCTGAGCCCACACCATAAACGCGTTCATCGGTCTCTTCACGTGGGCTGCTCTTTTGTCACCGGAACCCCTGCAATATTCGGACGATGAATTTGATTATCCTCGTTTCGAAACAATTCCATCCAAGATCTTTTTCCTCCCGATCTCCGAAAGAAAGGATCGGTGGAAAGACGCGCGAGGATCGATCCTCGCGTAATCGTTGCGTCCCCGAGCGGAACGGCGGCGGCACGCTGAAAACCGGCCTTAAAATAACACCGAGCCTGCCAACGGGTGACGGGCAGGAATGGACGCGCGCTGGTATCCCTTTCTTTCCTGGAAGATGACTTCATAAAACCCATTTGCCCGGTCCGGGATCGGGGATCGACCCAAGTGACTGACGTGACTCTCCCCCTTCCCCCTTCCCCCTCCCCCCTCCTCTCCCTCCTCTCTCAAGTACGAACCCTTCTTCTCGCGCTGTTTTCTTTCTCGGGATTAATAATCGAGGATCCTCGCGTCGAGGATCTTTGACCGCTCGGGGAGCTCCGCTGGGGGAGGATACGATACCGCGGAAACCCTTTCGTGGTCGAAATTACGGCGTGGATGCCGTGGTTAGGTAGGGGAGAGGGGAGGGGAGGACGTGGAAAAAAATTTTAGGCTCCTCCTATGCATATATTTCGGCCTCTTTGAAATAAGAGGGGCGTTAAATCCGTGTGTAAACCCGCGAGAAGCCGTTGGTAATTAGCGCCGGTCCACTAACGAGGGTTTTCACGGGAGTCGCGAGTCGCTTGGGTGTACACGCGGTTTACCTAGATACGCAAAAAAATCTTTCAGTCTTTGCACCTCGTTTACCGTGCTTTTGCGGAATAGCACACATCAGCTATTACACACCCGTACTTCGTCGTACTTCGTCGTACTTCGTATCTGAAAAATTATTTCTCTCTCTCTCTCTCTCTCTTCCCTTCTCCGCCTTCTATACGTTTTCGCGAAAAAAGAGGGAAAGAAAAAGGAGGGGAGAGAAAAGAGAAAAAAAAATGTCTCGGAAGAGCACTTATTTACCTATCACTTAGGTGGAACGAGCGAAAGGAAACGCGCGATAATTCGACTGCATTCTCATGGATTTCATGGGAATTAAAACTAGAGTCGATTTTATCGGGCTCTATCGTTGGAAATAAACATCGTACCCCCTTTAGCTTACCCCCGAGATAACCCCGTATAATTGAGGGTTAGCGCGATAAGCCGTCGCGCATAGCGATACTAGCTCGGAGATTTCAACCGCCGAGGGAAATTTTCCGTCGAGCGAACCGCACACCTTACCGCGCGTTCCGTACGATCCGTTTCGTTCCAACGAGGGAGATTCGACCGTTTTTCGTCGAATCGAGTTGCGTTAAATCCTCTTCGTCGGATCGATTTTATCGAATCGACGTAACGATCGTCGGTCGCTCGATCGGTGGCGCGACGTAATCACCGATCCCCCTCGTCCCCTACGAGAAGAAGAAGAGGAAAGGAATAGAAAAAAATGGAAAAAAAATGCCGCTTCCCACGAATCGCGATCTATCGGCGAAAATAGAAACGGGAGAGGAAACACACTCGAGATCGGGCATTAATTAGCTAATTTGCGTTAATTGGCGACCGAGGACATATTTCCACGAGCCGTTTCCCAAGCCGAGGAAACCAGTGCGTCATAATTAAGTTAGCGTTTCGTATTTTTAAAGTTCGTAACGCGCGTCTTTACATCTCCTCTCTCCTCTCTCCTCTCTCTCTCTCTCTCTCTCTCTCCCGCCCCCCTCTCTCCTTCCTTTCATTTCTTTTTTTCTTTTTCTTTTTTTTTCTTCTTTTCCTCGCGCGTTAAACGTTAAACGCTCGGCGTTAAAAAACTCATCTTCGCCACTCGCGATAACGACACTCGCTAAATACCATACGTGATCCCTTATATATATATGTATATATATATATGTACGCGAGGAAACGTAAGAAGAGGAAAAGAAGACTCTCCTCCCTTTTCTTCCTCCTCTCGATCGTGTATCGTTATAACGTTGGTACGCAAGAGACGATAAGAGGAGATCGCGCGGAAGCGTGGAACGCGGCTTTTTAAAAACTTACTTACTTGGTGGCAACAGGTACCAAGGTCCAATCGTATCCCTGAAGAACTTTGGTAACCGCGGCGCTGATTCTCTCGCCTCCGTTCGCCGCCACCGCGCCACTCATATTTCCCGCTTTTCCATTGTTGCTGCTCCCATTGTTACTCCCGTTATCGATGTTGTTGTTCCCGTTGATAGCGGTGGAACTGTTGGCGGAATTGACAGGGGTGGCGACAGGGGTGGCGCTCGAGGAAATCGAACCCGATGCCGCCTCTCCCATAATGTCGTTCATCTTCTCGATTTTCCGCTCGACCGTTCGAAAGGAAAGGGACGAATTCTCGAGAGATTTATCGCGCGCTACCAGACCCGTTCATCGTTCATCGAAGGAGAAACGTAAGCGATGCTTGCACGATTATTAATCGCAATTACCATTTTATCGCAACGGTTAACGCGTCACTTCCGTTTTTCGCGTGTTTCTGTTTTCAGCTGCGTCGCGGCGATCGCGTTTCCCTTCTTTCCTCTTCTCTTGTTGTCGACTCGTCTTCCCTCCGACGCCTCGGTATCGCGGAGCAATACGCGCACGTTTGTCACGTTTAATTAATTCTTCGCTCGATTACGAAGCGAGCAACTGCAACGAGCGTGCATCTCGAGTTGCCGACGGCAACTCGTCTCGTATCCTATCTTTCCTTCGCTTTTTCCTCGCCGTCAAGCCAATTCTAATCTCCTCTTCTCCTTCTTCTTCTTCTTCTTCTTCTTCTTCTTCTTCTTCCTCCTCCTCCTCTTCTTTTTCTTCTTCTTCTTCTTTTGCGTATCGGTTCTCGATTTTATTTATTTTTTTCCTTCTCTTCGTTGCCGCTATCGGCTACGGCTGCTCTCGACGTTAACGTTCGACTAACGTTAACGTGTGCTATCTATAATACTCGCCGAAATACTTTCGATATAATGCCGTCGAAGGCTCCGATTTTCTGCAGAGATCCGGGTTTTCTCTTCGGAACGGCGCCCGTTTCTCGAAGAAGGAAGAAGCTTTCTCGAACGATAATTTTTCGCGAGAATCACTGCGCTCGAAGCACGATACGCGATATCGCAGCTCCCTTCTCGTCCGAAAATTGGCGACCGTTTCGAGGAACACCTCGTGGGACGAACGTGGCACTCGGTCGACGAAGGAAACGACGACGGAGAAAAGTCGGTGATCACTCGACGGAGCACAAAACTGTTGAACGGTTACGGTTATGGAACATCGCGCTCGCGTTTGTCCGATGGAACGGGGGGAAAAAAAAAGAGAACGAAACGAGGAGAGAGAAAGAGAGAGAGAGAGAGAGAGGCGAGCGCGAGACGAGGATTTCCAGTTGCTTGCGCGATCGACGCTCGAGTGAGGTGGTTGAATCGCCTCGGGGCACTTTCCACCGATCGCTCCAACAGCGACTGCTAGTTGGGGGCGGAGCGACGGGCCGAAGAGCTGCCAACACTTGTTGCTTCGCGATCGTGCCCACCGACCAACCTCGACACGAGGGGAAAGGGTCTCTCTTTCGATGCTTTGCCCGACCACGATCGTCCGACGATCGAGCAGAGATCTCCTTCTTCTCGTCTCCGCGTCCACCGAGAGATCGCCGATGCCTTTTCACGCGCCACGCTCCAAACTATCCGAGATCGACGATCGAATCGACCGATCTTCCAACTCCGATCAATTTCTCTTCCCTCTCTCTCTCTCTTTCGATCTTTCCCGAAATTATTCTATCGAGTCGCCACACGATTTGGATCGTTGTAATTCCGATCGAGGAAAGAAAATGGAATTGGAGGATGGAAAGAAGAATCGAATTCTCCATCGGCCCTTTTCGATAATCCCCGCTTCCTATAGTATCCGTTTATTTCGGAATAGCCGTGCGATCTCTCTTTCTTTCTCTCTCTCTCTCTCTCTCGCTTCTCCTCGAGAAGCAGAGTTTCTATGGCCACGATATCCTCCGGGAGTAGGACCAATCGGGTTTCTTCTCGTTCCACCTACTTCTCCTCTCCTTTCTCTGCCTCTCTCTCTCTTTCCTCCTCCTCTCACCCTTTCCCTCGCTACCTCTCTCTTCGTTCCTCCCACGCAACGGTGCTTATTGGTCGGCCAGTCGTTGGCAATAACTACGTAGCAAGGAGGAGCGTGCAATTTTCCTGGCGATGCACCAAGTGCGTCTATGGTCGCGGCTCGTTCGCGGTAAAATTCTTGGAAAAGAATTTTCGGCCGGTCGGTTCGCGCTCGCCAACCCTTCGAGTCGAGGGAGGAAATCGAAAACGTGGCGCGTGACGCGGTAGACGAGGATGACACGGTGATGCCGATTCGATGACGATGCGGAATGTAACGTAGCTCGTGTCACCGTTGGGGGTCCGAGAGTTGCGGTGCTCGTCACCCGGGGGCCCATCGTCTCCTACGGCCCGTATTCCTTTCAACTGTCCGCCGCGAATCCGAATCGGGACCCCCCCTCGAGAATCGGTGAAATCGCTTTTCCATCTCTTTCTCGACGTCGCGTCGCGTCATCCTCGCGTATATACCCCGCATCCGCCACTTACGTTACCTAATCCTATCTTACCTTCCCTCCTAATGTCGCTGGAACGAGAGATCCAGATTCCTTTCCTTTTTTCCTTCCTCCTCCTCCTCCTCCTCTAAAATCCATCCAACGTTCGATTCCGTGGAATGGAAAAGACGTGGAAAGAAACGAAACCGTTGCCGTCCGTAAAAATCGGGACGCGTGTTTCCCTGAACGGCCCTGAAACGAATTCTCTCTCCTTCTCTCCCTCCTCTCCCCTCCCTCTCTCTCTCTCTCTCCCTTTTTCGTCGGCGTATACGTATACCTAGCGAGAGAGAACGAAAGCACATATTGGTGCCACGTGCTGCGCCTCGGGATGTTTATCCCAGGAAGAGCAAAATTCCGGCTTGCTGAAATCAATATTATTGTTCGCGGTCGGCTAAATTTGAATCGCGATTCGGTTGCAACGCGGTAATGCCGCGCGCGTGCATCGCGAAACGTCGCGGAGACGGTGAATTTTATTATCGGAGAAGAAGGAACGATTCGACGAATCGAATTCCACCCTATCTACTAGGCATAGGTGTAGGGGTACAGCGGTAGGAGTGGTCGACGCGTGAGCAGCGACGCGTGCGAAAAAAAGAAGGGAAGGAAGGAGAAAGGGGGGGGCGGGGAAAAAAGGTGGCGATAGAGCGGCGATAGAGCCGCGGCGTCTACGTCACGAATAAAAGAACGTAAAAACGATTCGCCAACGTAATTCGCCCAAGTGTCTCGAGCATTTCCGAGGGGGCCGAGCGCGGCGTTTACGAGCGAGCAGCGAGCAACAGCGAGTTAATCCTGCAAAGTGCGAGCAAGATGCCTCCTTTGATCTCGCACAAAAGCCGCTACACGGCATTGACCGTGGTTTATATACGCTCGTGTATGGGCCACTGTCTTTGCTAGCTCGCTCATTCATTAAATTCGTTGTATAATTAGGCTCGACAGAAAGACGGAGACTGTCAACCGATCATTCCCGTGCAACCACGAAAAGCGAAACGAGTTTCAAACTCGCTCCTCGATTTATGTCCTCTCTCCGCGTGCATTCTCCGTGTTCGACCATTTCTTCGCCTCCCCCTCCTCCCCCTCCTCCTCCCTCGATCACCCTTCTTTCTTCTTTCTTCCCCGATGTAGCTGGCAAGAACGTAAAGTCACGTTCACCGCGATCTAATTATACGGGCTGCGAGAGGCGAGGCTACGTAACGACTCCGAACGCCACGGAACACAGAAATTTGCGAACGCGATTATTTTCATCCGTGGAGGAGGAGGAGGAGGAGGAGGGTGGGTGGGCGAGCGAGCGAGCGAAAAAGAGAGAGAGAGGGGGAGAGACTTTTGTTTATTCGAACCACGGTCAATTTCGGTTCGTCGGGGATTGTTCGAGTCGATCTCTCGGAGAAGAAAGAGAAGAGAGAGAGAGAGAGAGGGGGAGAGAATACGAACGATCGGATGGAAATGGAGGAAAAACGTTTTGGAACGGGACTTGGGGGGAAAAAATGGGAATCGGAGAGATGGCGCGGATCGCACGGTGGACGACGATCGGATTGGAACGCAGGATGGACGCGGCGAGGAAGGATCCGTGGCGAGAGTCGTGGACGGGAAGAACAGAAAAGGAACAAGATCCTAGATATCCCCCACCTCGGACGTAGAGGTGGTCCACGGAACCGCCTCCGCGATCTACCATCCAACGTTCGGTGCGTGTGCCAGACGTGTGCTCGTCCGTTTCTGCCTCTTTCGTACGGACCAACCTGTGCGGTGCACGTTCCCTGAATGAACCTTAGCATCCTCGTCGATCCGCGTTCGTCTTTCTCCTCTAGTCGGTCGGACGGTCGGTTAACCATCGGAAGTAGTTTGCATCGCGGCATCGCAACGCCGATTCTCTTATTCTTCTCCCCTTCTCGATCGACACGTTCCAATTTTATTATCGAGATCTCACGTTTTGTATCTCGGCCGCTCGGGATTTTATTTTGTCATCGCGAATCCGAAAGGAGAAGAAGAAGAAGAAGAAGAAGAAAATAAATATATATCTATATAAATATATATTCCATGCGTTGAAAACCGCGAAACTCGGTTCGGATACGCGTGAACGATATTCGGATCGAGTGAGATAACGGAGAGAAGAAGAGGAAGAGGAAGAAAAAGAAGAAGGAGGCGGAGAGGAGTTGAGAAAGAGTGGCGGAAATCGATGGATTAGGCCGATAGGATCCCGTCCGGTCCTCGAGAGGAAGGACAAGGGTCGGTTCGTGATAAATTACGGCACGATAACCTCGGATTAATTGGACCAATTGGTTTCTTCGCTACGAGATTCGATTGCTCGCGGTGATTCTCGATCGCGTTTCACGCGAAGGAAGAGGAGGAACAGTGCGGTTCGAAGATAAATCGGCAACGCGATCGAACAACAATCGATTGTCCGCGTCGCACGAATGTGAACTGTATCCGTATCCGTACGAGTAATCTTTTTCGACGACCGAGGATCCAGGGAGAGAGAGATGGAAAGCTATCATCACGGCAACGACGTGTCGGGCACGGCGGAAACGGAAGCCGGACCATCGAGCACCGAACAATGCAGCAACGAGCAATGCGCCAACTCGTTGGACGACGCAGTGGGCAAACTGCTTCAAGGTTCGCTCTCATCCATCGTCCTCTAACAACTCGACGACTCCCGTTCTTTCATCTTTCGGCATTTTGCAGATTCTTTCTTTTACCCGTTTTTCGTTCCCTATCTCTCCTCGCTTATTTTTCCCTGCTCGGAACCCCGTCGATCGAACGTGGTCGGTTGGAAAGATAAAACGACAACGTCGGATACCTACTTACCCGCTCGCTTATATACGGATATCGTACGGTACAGATAACGCGAGATATAAAATGGATTAAACGAATGCCGGGAAACGCAGCGGGATTCGTCTTTTTTCCCCCGATAGTTTGGAGGATCGAATATTCCAGCTTCTCCCTAATCACCTAAGGACGCTTTATAATTGGCGATGAAACTCGGCTTACGGCGATTAATCCCCGCGATACGGACGTGGAGACGGACGGAAAATACGCGGGGTGGAGAAGAGGGGCGAGGAGGAGTTCGCGAAAAGACGATTTCGAGGAAGATTGGGAAGGGGCAGGTGCTGCGAACAGAGCGAAACCGCTGAACGTTTGCCACCACCGACGCTAATTATGTTAGTACGAAATTAAATCCGAGACATCGAGACTCGAGCGAGAGGTTGACGAGAGGGGCACAGGGAAGATGGGGCGGGAGGTGGGGTGACCGAGAAGAAGAGGAGTAATGGGAGCTCGGCATGATTTACGAGGGCCGGCGTTCGTCTCGTTCAAACTGCGCCTTCTTCTTCGAACGCGGTTCGAGAAGGGCAGAAAATCGTATCTTCGAACGAGACGCGCGTCATCCATTCTCCTCTAATGGCGCGACTCGTGTTTCGAACCGTGTTTCGTCCGACCTATCCAGCCAAATTCATCATGGGAATGCACCGTACCCCTCCCTGTCACCCGCTCTTCCTTATTTGCCAGAGATTATCGCCGAGGGATTACGATAAAATTGCGACTCGGATAGGCGTTAGACGGGTCGTTCGATCGCTCGATCGATCGAAACGAACGGCGAAGCGAACACTCTTGTCGGTCATCGACAACGAGAGAGGAGGTGACGATGCGTTCAAACGCGTATTATGTCCTCTCCTCTTTAACGAGGATCCCATCCGCGTGGTAATGGGAGCTGATTTGTACAGAAGTTAATGTAGCAAGAGTCGACGACAGGTCGGCATTGACAACCGAGATACCGAAACACACCGGTTCATTCAGCGGTTCCACAATCCCTTATTATGCACTCGCGTACTCCCTGTCCCTCTCTCGCGTCTCTCCCGTCGAGTCATTCATCCTCCTTGGAAAAGTAGAAAAGTTCCCTCTCCTCGAAATTCTAATCCTCCCTTTTCGCTTTCGATTAATCGCAATCCCATCTTCCCTCTCTTTTCGAGTCTCCTCCCTTCTCTCGGTATTCATTCAACATCTTCTTCGAAAATCTTCTCGCTTTTTTCTTCTTCTCCTCTTCTTCCTCGCGTGGTTGGTCGGAAGCGAACGCGAGTCGAACGCGCGCGCCAAAACTTTTTCTATTCCCGTCGCTTGCTAGGGGTGCAAACGTTTCCGTGTTTCCATGAAAATTACTCCGACTTATATTCCTATATATCGGTCGCGAGCGCGTCGCGAGAAGTCGTTCGACAAACGTTAAAGAAGCCGACAGAGAGACCGCATCGGTGAACCGTGCCCTTATGGTAATTAGCTTCCATGGATTCTCTCCACACTTCGCGCGCTCTACGTCACATTTCACCACGTGCGTCTCTTCTTCCTTTCCTTCTTCGATTTCATCCCTTCCATTTCGCGCATTCTCACTTTCCTGCTCCGCCGTCACTTCGAGATCCGTAAACGTACCCGTCCAGTACCAACAATATCTATCCTTTCTTTTCCCTCGGCTATATTTTAATTACTGATAAACGGTAAACAACTGGTGGCCACGTCGAATCAAAGAACGTATGCCGACGCGGGATCGAAGAACGGAATACAGTCGATATAGCCGTAGATATGCTCGATGGAATTGCGCGATGTGGGATTGCGTACGGGATTCTCGATGAGATTTCTCGGAATGGAAAACTCGCAATGACCCAAATAACTTTTCTTCGGTCGATGAAGATTCATTGAGGGAGACCGAGAGGAAGTCGGTAATAATAATTAGTCTGTTGATGCGAGCAAACGATCGACGGATAAAGACCACCGCGTTCGAGATTTCTCTTCGCTTTCAACAAACTTCGTCGATCTCGAAGTTTTGCGTTCGTTCGTTCGGTATTTGAACGCGAAAAAAATAGGGAGGCAAAAGAAAAGAAGAGAGAGAGAGGTGAAAAGAAAGATTGGAAAATATTTAAAGATGTAAAAGAAACTCTAATATCCGATAGAGATCGGATCGCGTAGATATCTCGGGTACAGGGGATACAGGTGTCCTTTTATCTCTCTCCTTTTACGATCTAATTCCACGGAAAGATAGGCTATCCAACTTCCGGTGACCGTGTTTCCTTCCTTCCTTCCACCTTTTTTAAACCTTACCGTACGCAACTGAACGTAACCGAACATTTGTACTCGCGATCGAATGATCACATTTCCAAAATTCTCTCCATCTTTTCCATTTCAGGCTATGACTGGACCTTGCTTCCGGTCACTTCTCGCGCGGGCGGTCGAAGAAGCGCTCACGTGAAACGTCCGATGAACGCGTTCATGGTTTGGGCTCAAGCGGCGAGACGCAGATTGGCGGATCAATATCCACAACTTCACAACGCCGAACTCTCGAAAACGCTGGGCAAGCTTTGGAGGTATATATTTCGCGTTTAACGTTTACTTGGGTAACGTATATAACGCTGCATATCGTGTACAATAACGAAACGTTAACCATAGCCTCCTTCTAATGCGACAGAATTTTAAGCGACGGTGAGAAACAACCGTTCATAGAGGAGGCTGAAAGATTGAGGAACGCGCACAAAAAGCAACATCCGCATTACAAGGTGATCGTCAAATGAAAAAAAAAAAAAAAGTTTTAAAAAGCGATCGTTCTGATACGACTGATCCGCTTCGATAAATCTGAATCACAATTAAATGGCAATTACAGTATCAACCGCGTCGACGGAAACCAAAATCGGAGGAGCAAATGGGCATCGTGATGCATCGGACCGCCTTATCCTCTCCGGCCACGTCTCTAGATTCTACCAACTCGTCCGAATGCGCGTATCCTCGTCTATACACGGATACCGGGATCAAAATGTACGAGAGGCCGACTTATCACGACAACAAAATCAATTACGACGTTTCGAGATCAAGCTGGTCGAACGACACGAGCAAATACCCGGCCGATCATTCGATCGTAGAAAGTAAACCGTACGAGGGTGGGAGATACGAATCGAACGTGGGCAAGAGTTGCTACGTGGACGCAAAGTGCTACGAGACGGTCAAATATCATCACGAGGTGTCCGCCGCCGTCAAGTATCACGAAGCGATTCCAAAATATTCGGAATTGCAAACGAAACCTTACGATCTACCAAAATATCCCGAGAATCCCTTAAAATATCCCGCTGACGTTACCAGCCCGAGTAAATCGTACGCGTGCGTACATGGCCATTACTCCGCTCCCGAGGGATACACGGTGCATGAAGAAAATGAATATCAAACGCAGGGAGTCTCGACCCATTCTTTTTATCCGTATATTTCCGCATCCATGACGCAACCACCTTATTACATGGGCCCACGATAAATCTGGAACTAACATCGGGAATGGATAGCCCGTTGTCCGGGCCATTGATAGTCGGTTAAACCGCTTAGCAATGTTTACTTTCTTTCTTTCTTTCTTTCCTTCTTTCCTATTTATTCTTTCGCAATAAACTTTAAACAACCAAATAAATAAACGATTATTCACGTTAATACATCTACTTCGATCAACAAACATTTCCTCCATCTACTTTGAATAATATTATAATTTACTATTGTTATCTCTTTTTATTATACATCATCGCAACCATCGCTGGTACAAATTATCATCTTCGTCGTATCTTCATTTTCGAAACGAGAATACGCTCGTACGTTTTATACACATATATATCACGAAATCTAAAAGTAAGTATTTTTATAAGTTAGTATTCTACTAGAGAGAGAAGAAAAAACAAAAAACAAAAAATAAAATCAAATTGTGCGCTATATCTTCTCGATGACGAACCTCGCACGGTTCGATAAACAAAAGTTCGTTTTAACGTACGTAATTTTTTTTTCAATAATTCTTAATCACGAATAAATAATCAACGAGTACAAAAGAGTCAACGTATGTACAAAATATTAATCAATAATTCCATTACGAAGAAAAAAAAAATAAAGAGAAGGTGCGAGAAGGGACGGAGAGAAGGAGAGGGAGAGGGAGAGGGAGAGGGAGAGGAAGAAATAATAAGGATAAAAGATGCCATCTCTCGAATGGATGAAATACAATCATACCTACATATCTGATTCAAACGCGACATTATACGTCGTTATAAACGTCGCGATTTATCACAGCGGCTAATTCTTTTATTTGATCTCTATTGGCGTGCATAAACGCTTTAGTGGTCCATATCATGTCGGCCAAAATTTCGTCGCTTTTCTCATCCATGTTTATATCCTGAGATAGTTGAGGATTAAATCTATAATAAGGTACGCCGATCATAGAGCACCAATTCCTTGCACGATCAACGATCCTTCCATCGCTCGCGGTTGCTTGATCCACTAGCAATACCGCGAGAACCGATATCCCCATCGCAAATTTTGCGGTAGACCATAAACTTTCGGGAAGGAATATGTCGATATCTTTCAACGGACTGGTAGGTATCAAACCAGTGCCAAGAGAAACAACCAAAGACAGGGGGATTACTTCTTGTTCGCGTCCAGAGGCCTTTAAAGCGAGATTGTATTCGTGAATTTCAGTTATAGCGTCCAAAGTCGGATTATTCGCTATTAAACCACCGTCGAGAAATTTACCGAATGCTCGAAAATACGATGGAGCCGCCCCCGTAGCTCTCGCAGCATGCCAAAGCAATTGTTCATTCGGTGGCACGGGAGAAGCAGATGTCGAATTCTCTGGAATTTCAAGTAAAGCACTCGGTGCATCGTAATTACGAAACAAATACAAATCGACGGGTTTTTTGTCAGCTAACACGCTGGTAATCATTATCTTGGGCTTCTCGATATCCGACATCACGGTATTAGCACCCAGACTATCTTTCAACACTTTCTCTAAACCTTCGCTATTATATGGCCGCATACCAACGAAAGCTTCCTCTTTTATACGAAAATACAACGCTTGACATTCTCGCAAAGACTTGCCGGCTGCCAAACCAAGGGCTAAGATTCCACCGGTCGACGTGCCCGCGATCCAATCGAAACATTCGATGATAGGTTTCTTCAAGATCGATTCAATCTCCAACAACGTTTGCACGAGAACCAAACCGCGAATCCCTCCCCCATCCAAACAAAGAAGTCGACCGCCTTTTATCTTCTTGTTTTCTTGCGTAGCCATTTTATCCATCCCGGAAACATGAAGCATTTGATCCAATATTGTACGCGGTATAGCTTTTGGCGGTTGTTGCGGTGCAATACCGTTAAAGTTTTCGTTATACTTGCAGCCCAGATTACAATTAATCATATCCGGTGGACAACGTTGGGCTCCCACCGCATCTAGAATGTACAAGATCTTTTGACCCTCGTTGTTATCGATATTTATGCGATGTCGTGGCGTTTCCGACTTCCAATTTCTAGCATCGATATCCGCTCCGAATCCTATCAGAGTTTGCACTATGGCCGCTGTACCTTCAGAAACTGCCAAATGCAATGGAGTATTACCATCCTTGTCGACGATATTCACAGAACACATATGACTCAATAGAGCCACCACGCATGGTAATCGTTTTCTCATCGCCATAATGTGCAACGCCGTACGGCCATCGAAGTTCAAAGCATCTATATCGCAATTACTTTCTATCAGGGCGTTAATCACCTCCCTGCTTAGCGACCAGTGCAACGGCGTGCCACCAAATCTCATATCTTCGGCATGAAGAACATTTGGTTGACTGTGAAGAAAATCTCCTACGTAACCAGGGCTGGAAGGTTGGCCCTCGGAAGCAGGTATGTTCACATCTGCCCCGATTAATAGAAGAGCTTTAACGCATTCAGGCTTGTTGTTTAAACACGCGACATGCATCGGCGTATGCCCATTACTGTTACGACTGTTTAAACTATTGGGAAGATCACCCCCAAGGGCTAAAATTATTTCTTTAGTGGACGTGGCTGCGTAATGGTACACGGTGTTTGCGTTGAAATCCAAATGTTCCAATGAACTTTTAGCTTCTATCAACATTTGGACCGTACGTAGATTATTCGTTTGAACCGCAACTTGTAAAGGAGATACACCTGTTTCCACATCTCCGCTATTTAACTGACTATTCACATCAGCATGAGCAAATGCATTGTAGAGAGCAAAGTGAGCTGCCAAATGTGCCAGAGTCCATGTAGGATGTTCCATTAAAGTATCGCACAACTTTTGTATCTTATTCACATTACACATCTGTATGATAAAAACAATGGTAATTATAACATAATATTATAATATATATTATAATATAATAATCATAATTTTTATCCGTATTTAGATACAAAAAAAATCCTTAAAAATCTTCTCCAGAAGAAAAATTACCTCGCGACAAATTTGAACAAGTACCGGAACCTTGTCTTTATACACGAGAAAATGTATTTCGGTTTCCTTCTTTTCTTCCGATCTGTACAAACTGAAAACATTGTATTGATAAATTTTATTATCACACATTTAAAAATATAATAACAAAGATATGCGAATATGCGAAATTATCTACTTACCTATATGCTTGATGCAATGTTTCCGTACAAGGTCTATGAAGAACAATTTCATATTTTTTTTCATTTTTTTCGCCTGGACCATAAAGTACGATTCCATCCTCGCGACATTCAATATGCCGATTACTATAATTCTCAGGTTTAACCTCTTGGACTATACTCGGTGGTACATCCGTGTATACCATCCGAAGAACATTACTAGCGATTGTTCCAAGCCAAGTCATGATGTGGACAATTGATGAACAATTTATAGGTTATAAATCAATACTGTCACCACGCCTTTTTTTAATCGACGAATATCTATTTAAATAAACGAATTATATATACAAAATTCCATTAATTATTTCAATCTAAATCATAATTATAACATATCAAGAATCGATATTGCACAAAAATAAATGTAAAAAAACCTTGTAACAGACAACCTTACACTGATTCAATTGTCAAGCACGAGAACGATGTAAACAAAAAACTTTTTAACATAGTAGTACAACATATTGTATACAGAAGTATATATTATACATATATATATATATATACTTAGTATGTATTTATTTTATGTATAAGGTATGTATATTCTTTATATTATATCCAAAAGAGGAAAAGCAAGAATAATGATACTATAATCACGATAATATTTTATCAAATAAGATCTTATTATAACATAATTATTAAAAAATATATATTATTCAGCATTTTTTTTTTATTTCGTTTTATTTCTATTATTTTACGAATAGAATATAGCATTTAAAGTTTTTGATACGATACATTTGAAAACTATATAAGTATATAAAATTGATGCATAGCGCGCGCGCGCGCACGTGTATCTACATGTAATAAAATATATAAAACAATAAAAAGTTTAATTTCACGTTTGCGTTATTAAATATACATATATGTGTGTGTGTATGTGTGTATGTGTGTGTTTTGATGTTTAACCTTAGCATTTATACGTAATCATATACGTATCGTTGACAGTACATTATCGGTATATATTGTACGTAATGCCATTGTTTTCGAACAAGTTCTCTCCTAAAAAGACTCCTACAAGAAAAGTGGGAGTTTTTTTGGCAAACAAAAATTTCAGTCCAAAACGTATAGAAAAAGAACTCGGTCCTAATATTGGTCCTATACGTTTAAAATTGGGAGATCAAGAAACTGTCTTCGAATCTGGTTCATGGATTCCAGGCAAATTTTGCATTGACATTTTTATATTATTTTGTTAATATCATATAAAAAATTTATACAATTTCAGAATCAGGCAAAATCGGAGGCACATATAAAGAAAATGAGAAATTAAAAAAGGAAATAAAGAGATTGGAAGACGAGAATAATTTATTGAAATTAAAATTTGAAGTACTTCTTGATATGGTTATTATTATCTTATTATTATTTTATTTTTTTCAAAATATATAACATGTAATAAATCATTTAACGCCGTTTTTATTCTTTCTTTTTTTATATAAAAATTACAATCTTTTTTAATTTTTTTTTTTCACAGTTAACACAAACAACAGCAGAATGTCATTCGCAGAAGGAACAACTAAACAAATTGAAACAGATGTTACCATATGATAAAGACAGAGACTCTTGATATGAAGATACATTATCATAATTCATTATTTTTTCATGTCATATTAAATTTTGGATTTAATTAAATTATTTTATTATTAATAAAAACTATTAATAAAAAATGTTTTATATATATAATATATAATAATAATAATGACAATAATGATAAAATATTTATTGAAAGATAGAATAGGAAAAAGATGGAGAGGAAAAAGAAGGAAGTGAGATCGGATCAATTTTTTCATAAAATTCAGAAAATAACCAAACTGAATTGAAAAATAATTATTACTTAACTTTTATAATTTTATTAACATTATCCTTTATTAATCCATTGCATTTTCAGGACAAGATCTTCTTGTATGTCCTAAACATAATAATATTATAAAAATTAAAAAAAAAAATGAAATTACATACACACACACACACACACACACACACACACACACAATATATATATATATATATATATACAAACCTTCTACTCCGCAAATTCCACATTTTCTTTTACCAGTAACAACTCGAGGTCTTTTTTGTAAATTTTGCTCGCTCCTTTCTTTTTTAAATCTTTTTTTTTTATTTTCTTGAAATGTATTATTACACGTGGCTTCAATATTTTCATCCGCCCATTGAAAAAATTTACAAGATTCATTCATATTCTTAGGACATGTGTAAAAGGAACGTCCTTTATTTGGACCATCTTTTTTTACAATTCTCCTGTAAAATATATAAGAAATTAGTCCTTTAAGATCTGAAGAATATCAAAAAAATTATTATATATTAAAAAAATTATTATATATTAAAAAAATTATTATATATTTACTCACGTTGTGGCCAATTGATTACAATTGCATTTAACTATTGTAGCTACATTGTAATTATTAACATTCAATTCCGTAATTTTATCAACGAGATTTGAATCTTTACTTGTATTGTTTTGCGTATGACCTGACATATTATCTGGTGCCCAAATAAAAAAATCGCAACGAGCATTCATAGGTTTTGCACATTTGTAAAATGCTCTTCCTAAAAAAAAAAAAAATAATAATAATAATAATTATGATTTAACAATCTCTATAATTGTAAAAATGAAATTATACGATTATAATAAATCAAATTTTATAAAAAATCATTCATAAACATTTAAGTCTATACCATGATTTGGTCCTTCTTTTCTTACAATTAATTGAATCGCATTTTCATTACAATTGCATAAAATAACAGAATTTTCATCAATGTCACCCCATATTTTATCTTCATTATTGTTTATTTTCGAAACATTAATACTATTATTATCAGTCCATGTATTGTTTTTTAAATTATGTTGTTGTTTAGTATTTCGCGATTCCATAGCATTGCGATTATTGCGATTAATATTCTGATTTCGAATAAATTCTGTAGATATATTACATTCAGATAAATTTGTCTCGTTTTGAATATTTAAAAACGAACAAGTTCCACTGTTTCCTATTGAAGTTGAGCGCGAAACATTAGCTTTATCAAATGTATTGCGATAACCGGAATCATCAGTTATTTGATTTTGACTTTTGATATTTGAATCCCTTATTTTTAATAATTCATTAAATGTAGGATCACAACCACCTATGCAAGTTTTATAATCCGTACCATAAATAGGATAAGCATTTTTACGTAATTTAAATTTTAATTCATGAATATTTCCTGGACACTAAAAACACTAATGTTAATTATAAATTATACACATTATATAATAACTATAAATATTATAACAATATAATGTTTTACTCGTGAACAAATATTATCCGTAATTTCAACATCTTCGATATATTGTGGGAACCAAATTACATTATTGCATGTTGGATATCCTATACATCCAATATATTTTCCCATCCCTTGTTTCCTATCTTTAAGAGTCATGTCCAAACCACATTTCGGACATTTAAAAATAGCAATATCTTGAGATGTTGTTATAAAATTATTTTCTAATTCTTGTATTTTTGTTGGTTGTTCATCGAAATAATCGGCTAAAGCATTATCAATTAAATTAGCACGTTCCATTGATATTTTAAACAAATCACGATATTTATTTATTTGATTTTCCAATACTTCTTTCGCACTTTTTCGCTGCTCGCATATCCTGTGTTGTAAATATAAGAATTGAAATTAAAATATAATCAGATAAAATACATTTAAATAATAAAATTGAAAATTCTATTTCGTTATCTAAAAAATAATTAAAAAATTAACGTACAACTTGAGGTCCTTTTCTAACTCAGCTCTTAAACCTGGTTTAGACATTTGAAATCCCATATTATCGTAACCTAGTACTAAACCTATTCCAAGCTTTCCAGGTATTAAATGTTTTTCATCCATCAAACCTACATATTGTCGTGATTTTATTGTATCTATATGTTCTGCATGAGTAGCATCAGTACCAATGCCGTGCTTATCCATCAAAGTGATTAAATCAGCTTCGGTCAACAATTGTGGTGGACATGTTTCCTCTTCTATCATCTCTATACTAGTCGGTTTAAAAACTTGTCCTTCGCGATAATTATGAATTTTTTGTTCATTCCATTTTTCATATATATATACATCTAAATAATTCTTCTCTATAACTTGTAAACCATTAGCATTAAATTTTTCTCCAGCTATATCAATCTCTACAATCACTTGATGACCTATTGCATCACTTGATAGACATGCCAAAAAATGACGGACCACGAATTCATAAACTTTAGCTTCATTACCTATCATTAAATAATTTATCACAATTAACATAAATTAACAACAAAATATTAATTTTCATATCAAATCGAACAATTGTCAAATTTTCAAAAATATATACCATTTAAATTATCGCAATATTTTATTGGATGTATTGGAGGATGTGCTTGATCACTTTTTTTGCCTTTTCTAGGATTTACTCCTTTTTCTAACAATTGTTGCGCAAAATTACCCCAAATCGGATTATTTACTTGTTGATTCACCAATGAAATCAAATTCAATTCTTTTGGAAATATATTGGTTTCTGTGCGTGGATAACTAATAAGACCTTGAGTATATAACTTTTCTGCAATTCTCATTATTTCCTTTGCATTTAAATTAAGTTTACGCGATCCTTGTTTTTCCAATTCCTAAACTTATTTAATGTAAATAAATAAATTGTATTTTACTTTTTTTTTCATTTGAACTATCATATTATTACTTACAATTGTATCTAGTGGTAATGGTCTCCATTTATTTGTAGGTTTACTTGATATCTTTTGTACAGTAGCATTTGGTTGTTCCAAACAAATATCCAAAAATATCTCACAAGGTAATTTTTCAAATAATTTTCCTCTTGCCCATTTAAATTCCACAGAAATATTATCACGAATATCCATTACTTTTATTTTCCAGCATGGTTCAATCTTGAATTCTTCAATAGCTAAAAATCTTTCAACTACAAATCCTAATGTAGGAAATTGACAACTACCATAACTAATTAGCATATCAGCTAAAGTTGTGGGAAATACTTTCCTAAGTCTTAATGTTTGAAATCTTGTAAATGCTGCACCTATAAAATATTGTTCTTGTTGTATTTAAATTTATTGATAAATTTATTTGTGTCATGTATATATGTTTAAAATACCTATTCTTAAATCTAATTCACTTCGTACATCAACAGCATCACTAACTGCTTTATCTGGTTCACATAAATTTTGTAATGATCTATTTACAGATGTTTGTGTGATTTCAGAAAATTTTGCCCTATTAAATATTTATATATTTACATCATATGAAATAAAATCGCAAGATACAGTGAATAACATATTCGATACCTATATATACGAATATTTGGTTTAATCGCACGACAAACTTGAATTATTTCAAAACCTATATTTTCCCCTTCTCGATCACAATCTGTCCAAATAATTAATGCATTGCATTTCTGTACTTCTTTTTCCAAAGTTTTTTTAATTTTAATAGAACTCTCTTGCGAACATTGTTTTACTATTGGTGCATCAAATAAACTCAATGGATGACAACTTTGCCATTTACGATATATTCCAACAAATTCACAATTTAATAAATGACCAGATACTGAGGTCATGATCATATGGCAATTTTTATTCCATAAATACGAATTAAATTCAAAAATTTTATTATACAGCCACAATCCTTCTCTCTATAAAAAAAAAATATAAAATAATTTAAATATTATTTGTATGAAATTTTATAAAATCTTTTATAAATTTTATAAAAAATATAATCAAAGAAAGAAAAGATTTTTTAATTACCCGTTTATACGCGCCACGGGACAAATAGGCTGCGATATTTTTCGCAGCATCATTCTTTTCTGCAACATTAAGGACATTCATAATCACAATGAGAACCGTTAAATCATTGATAATACTGATATCGTTTCTCATAAACGTAACTTTACACAATTTATAACAAAATACATAATATTATAATAAATATAATTATTTTTTTATTTCAAAAAAGGTTATAAATTATTACCGCCGTTAAAATTGTTTGGCTACTTCAGCTGCGTTAAACAATGTACGAAACATTGTCACTTAATAATTCCTATTGGAAAAAAAAATTTACTTGTTCAATAGATATTGACGAGATTAAGTAATTGTAATTTCATGAAATTTTTATATATTTTAATGTATAATTTTTTATTAATGAAAAGTAAGAAAATAATCGTTCATTAGAAAAAACAGTAACTTTTTCATGCAAATGTTGCAAGTGTGTTAACAGAAGGAAGAAAGAACTGGAAGTGGTAGCAGTAGACATTTTCAATATTTTGCACAGTAATTTTGGATTTTATATATCTTTATCGAGGCATGAGTAAGTAAATATCATTATTATGTAGATGATATTATACATTTTATAAAATGAAATTAAATTTTATAAAATATTGTATACATTTTATATTAAATATTTATTGACACATTCCGCATTTTTGATGTAGTCTTTTATTTTTTACTCTTTCATTTTTCTATTTAATGCTATTATATTAATATTTTCCATTCAAATTATACATTAATTATATAATTATTACATTTGCATTCGTCTACTTTAATTTCGTATTTTAATAATATCATAATAAATTTATACATATAATTTGTAACATATCTTAAGTCATTATTATTTCATTATTTAACAGATACATATTAATTTTGTATTTTTATAATTTATAAACATTTTTCTTTCAGCAAATTAATCGTTGCTTTAATCAATTATTTTAAACAAAACCAAACATGACGGAGGACATGTCAGGAGCAGACATCTGTAGGGTATGCAGGTCTGAAGGCCTTGCAGACAGGCCTCTTTTTCATCCTTGCATTTGCACAGGCAGTATTAAATGGATACATCAAGAATGTTTAGTACAATGGATGCGATATTCTCGTAAAGAATATTGTGAACTTTGTGGATATCGTTTTTCTTTTACACCAATTTATAGTCCAGATATGCCACGTCGTTTACCATTAAGGGATGTTATTGGAGGATTATTTTCCAATATTGTAACAGCAGTAAAATATTGGTTGCATTATACTCTGGTTGCAATAGCATGGCTAGGAGTTGTTCCATTAACAGCTTGTCGAACTTATAGGGCATTGTTTAGTGGACCTCTTGATCTAGTTCGAGTAAATACTTTATTATAATTTTAAAATATATTTTAATTTTTAATATTCTCTAACAAAAGATGAAAATAGCAGTGTATTCTTATTTGCAGATAATGTCATTACCAATGGATATGTTGTCTGCTGAAAATATATCATCAGATGTATTTCATGGATGCTTTGTAGTGACGTGTACTTTGTTTGCATTTATTGGTCTAGTGTGGTTAAGGGAACAAATTTTACATGCCGGTGGACCTGATTGGCTCGACCGAGATAATGTACAATTACCTCCCGTTGATAATCCACCACCCAATGCAGAAGTACCAATACAACAATTCCAAGAGCAAAGAGCGCTTCAACAACAAGAAATTCAAGATAATAATAATGTACCACCCTTTATTGATGAACCACCAATCTTACCAGAACATTCAAATAACGATAATTTGGAAAACGCAGAAGAACATTGGGCAGAGGAAAATAATTTGGCAAATAATCAAAGAATGGATGAAGTTGAAGGAATTGGTAGAGATGTTGAGCAACATGTTGCTCCCAGAAGTGTAGATCAAGAAATAGAACAACTTGTTAGAAATTTAGAACCACCTGTGGTAATACCTCGAAATATAGAACCATTAATACCACCTAGAGATGCAGAACAACCTGCAGTGCCTAGAGATGAATTGGGCGTAAATGGTGAACAAGCAAATGCAAGAGGTGGTGAAGGATGGAGAGATCAGGCTCAAGGTCAAGCACAAGGAGAAGATGAAGAAGCAAATTGGAATCCATTGGAATGGGATAGACCTGCAGAAGAATTAACTTGGGAACGTCTTTTAGGCTTAGATGGATCCCTTGTTTTTCTTGAACATGTATTCTGGGTCGTTTCATTAAATACGCTGTTTATTATGGTATGATTTATATTTTTTAAATTTTTGAATATAATATGAAGAAATAATTGGTCCCTCTTCAAAATATAATATTTTCATTTTCAGGTTTTTGCCTTCTATCCATATTATGTCGGTAGTTTTATAATAGCATTGTTAGATTTACAAGAATATGCAGCTGCTTCACATTTTGAGGGATTAGTAACTACATTGTGTGGCTATTGCGTTACTGGAGTAGGATTAGTAGTCCTTCATACATTAGCGGCACCTTTAGGTTTTCAAAGGTCTCAACGGCTATTAGGTTTATGTTATGTTATAGTAAAGGTTTCTTTACTATCGGTCGTTGAGATAGGAGTACTTCCTTTGGTTTGTGGTTGGTGGTTAGATATTTGTTCATTAGCGATGTTTGATGCTACACTTCGAGATAGAGAATCTTCGTTTAAGCTAGCTCCTGGTACTTCAATGTTTCTACATTGGTTGGTGGGAATGATTTATATATATTATTTTGCTTCGTTCATTTTGTTACTACGAGAAGTATTACGGCCAGGAGTACTTTGGTTCTTAAGAAATTTAAATGATCCTGATTTTTCTCCTATCCAAGAAATGATACATCTTCCAATCTTAAGACACGTTAGAAGACTTGTAGCATCTGCAGTGATATTTGGAACTGCTATTTTATTAATGCTATGGTTACCTGTGAAACTTTTAAGATGGGCATGGCCGGGATTTTTACCATACACCGTGACTATTCAAAGCGAAGCTCAGGTAAGCAGGTAATTAGTTAAATGAGGAAACGAGAGTTTCTTCATTTCTCTTGCTAATGATTATACATATATATTACATTATTCCTTATTTTTATTTTTTTTTTTTTCTTTTTTAATTAGATTAGCGAATTATCTTTGGAACTGTTATTATTGCAAGTCATTCTTCCTGCATTATTGGAGCAATCTCATACGCGTACATGGTTAAAAGCTCTAATAAGAGGCTGGTGTCGAGTTGTAGCTTGGATGCTAGATCTCCAATCATATCTCTTAAGAGAACAAACTGAAGATCCTGGACCGGCAGTAATCGAAGAACCGCAACATCCTGATTTAGGAGCGGCTCATCAAGCACTGTTACAAAGAGGAGGACCGACAGGTTTTCAACCATATATCAGGCCACGCTGGTTTCCTGCTCGTCTAGTTGGTCTTTTATTTTGTGTTTGCGTTTCTCTTGTTATCGCTAGTTTAATTGCCATGATTCTTCCCGTTTGGCTTGGACGCAGAGTAATGGCATTGTGGATGGTCGGAGCTCCGGCTCCGTCTCCACCTGTATTACCACCTACCTTAAGTGGATCTGGTAAGTTAGCTTTTTAAAGTATAAAATGCTTATTGTTCTTTCTCAATATTATTCACTAACATAAATATAGATATATACGCGCATACATATACATATATACATATATACAGTTCTGTTTTTCTTTCTCTAATTCGTCTCAACTTTTTTTTAATTACATTGTTTTTTTTTTAATGTTTCAGATAATAACGAAGCTGCAGTTGCTTTATCTGGACGAGTGCATGAATTATATACCATAGCTTGTGGAATGTACGTATGTTGGGCAGCAGCAAGAGGACTAGCCTTAGCATTTTCTTGGTTACCTCGTGGTCGAAGGGCTCTTATAGATAGAATAAAACATTGGGCAATTATAGGTGTAAAAGCATCAGTAGCATTTTTCCTACTTATTGGCCTAATACCACTTTTATTTGGTCTTCTTCTTGAACTAGTCGTTGTAGTACCATTACGTGTACCATTAGAACAAAATGCTATTTTATTCATCTGGCAAGATTGGGCCCTCGGTGTGTTATATACGAAAATAGCAACCGCTATTATAATGATGGGACCCGATTGGAGAATTCGTCTTGCAATTGAACGGGCATACAACGATGGTATTAGAGAAATAGATTTAAAATTCATTGTTACAGAATTAGCAGCACCAGTGATATGTTGTTTCGGTCTTGCTTTGGCTGTTCCTTATGCCGTAGCTTATGGAATAGTCCCACTTTTGATCACGAATTTACAAACGCAAATTCTTATCACTAGACATTTATATCCTTTCCTTTTATTAGTACACGTGGTATGTATTGTTATATACTTTCAAATTCGACAGTTCAAAAAGCTTTACGAACATATAAAAAATGACAAATATCTTGTGGGACAAAGACTCGTAAATTACGAACATCAAAATAAATCTCAACCGTAACAACAGTAACAATTACATGCATTATGTTAATATATTTATAGTATAATTTCTTTTCGACGATAACGCGAATTTGATAAAAGATTCTTTAATCTACATTCTCTATCACACTTGATTTTAAACAAATGCTAATTTACATTAATAATTTACATTAATACTTTAATTTTTAGTATTATAATTTAGTATAAGCGATACGAAATAAATTAAAAAGACTGTTACACAATGTATCGCTTTTTCAGTTTATTACAAATATATATATATATATATACATTATAGATTGTCGATATTTTTGATCTGAACTAAAAAAATTCTATTGTTTAAAAAAAATAATGACAAAAACAATATTTTGCTAATTAATGTATATTATTTTTCAAAACTCAAGATTCATAATTATTCTTTTATTATTGATCAAATAAACTATTATTTAAAACATAAATTGAAATTTTCAACTTTAAAAAAATCAGTGTACAAAGTTTTATCACTATTTAATGAATTCTAAAAAAAAAAATAAATTTCGAAGTACTACGTACTGTTATGAAAGTAAAGTTACATTTTAACTTAAAACTCGTTAGTAACAAAATAACGTAATCATATTTTATTATAAAAAATTAATATTTAAAACAATTGATTTGAATAAAATTAAGAAATATTTATAATTTAATGAAAATAAAGAAAGTCATATTTCTTAAGAAACTTGTCATTACGTTTTCTTTATTTCAACTAATTTGTATTATTTGTAATTTAATTTATAAAAAAAAGAAAAAATTATTGCGTATATATAATTTCATAAAAAAATAGTAGAAATTTTATAGATTCTCAGGAATCTTTTTTAAATAAAAATCTTGATTAATTCTCCAATCATATCTTTTTCATATACAGTTAGAAATATATTTTTTTGTGCATGGTACACATAATTTTATGTACAGTATGAAATTAAATATAAGTACGGGCTATTTATTTATATACGTACTAATCGTTCTACAGTTAATATAACTGTATGATCAAATATGTAAAGATGTTGCCGCGATGTACATTAAAATGTAATTGAAATAAATAATGTTCTTGTGAAATTTTCGATTTATTCTTTCTGTCAATTTCTTCAAAATACACTTGATAAAGTTATATCTCTCTTAAAACCATTTCAAGTTTTTAATATAATGTATGTATGTATAAATATATGTATGGTATGATGTGCGCGCGTACACGCGGCATATATATATACACATACATACATATATATACACAGCCAAAAATATGTACAATATGATTTATATAAAAAGGTATACAGCGATAAAAATATTTGTACAATATTCGATTTCAAATATAATTTACAGCGAACATACGTCAATACTGTTACAATTCTATTTCTTGATTTGGTGGTAAAAGATTACCAATTAATTGAAAAGATTCAGGATGTTTTTCGATTCTCAAATATAATAAACTAAAAACATTTATTACCTGAAAAATACCATTTATGTTTTTCATATACTTTCTATAAATTTGATTTTATCTAAATAAAAGGATTTACACAATATGAATGTATAATTTTATATTATACCTGAGTAACAGCAGGTTTTTTCCAAAAAATGCTTATTGTAGGAACAGAATATTCCGAAGAATATTCAATAACTGCCAATTTTTCTAATTGTGTGATGGAAACTCTTAATTTTATACCAAGTTGACACAATATAACGTTTATAAAATTTTCATTTACATTCAATACGATACCCATTGTAACAATAGGACCTTTTAAATCTATCAAATATGTAAAGTATAATTCACTACTTCGTTCTTGAGCCATTTTCGCGCTGTATTTTTTTATATTACAATTTGTTGCAATTCTATCTTGACAAAAAAGACATGCAAATATTAAAGATATATTTGTATTTGCACTATTAAATTATTTTATTATTTTCTTAAGTAACTTACGACTTGCACAATTTTTTAGACCATTCTTTGGGCATCTCTACATTCTTCATAGTTGAATAAAGTAAACGATGCACTACACAATCAGAATATCGTCTAATTGGAGAAGTAAAATGGGTATAAAGTGGTACATTTAAAGCATAATGTCTCAATTCCTCTTCTGCTGTGACAGTTGATGAACATATATATGTTGCTCGCTAAAAATGTAAAGAATTATAAAATTTTTATAAATAGAGTAACAAAATCTTCATACAATAATAAAATCGAATAAAAAATCATACAGTCATAGCTTTGGAACAAAGACTATTGATAACCATCATCCTGTATTTCATTGTTATTTTTGTTTCATTGTTTTCATTCTCTAATCCTTGTTCATAACGTCTAATACTAGCATGTAATGATGCAGACGATTTAATATCTAAATGAATACCAAATCTTTGCAAAGTGTCTTTTGTTACAGTAAGAATATGTTTTGAAGGCTCCCTATGGTTACGTAATAAAGCAGTCTCCGGAATCATAGTGTATAATTGTGTAGCAACTGTCATATTAGCTAGTAACATAAATTCTTCTATAAGTCTAAAACATAATATATATTTTTATACATAAATTTATAATTTAATTAATATAATATTAAAATATAATATATTATATATTATAATCATAAAAATATTAATATTAAAAATAATACCTGTTACTATCTTTCTGTTCTTCTATATTATATGATATTGGTAAACCCGTAATTCTATCAATCTTAACATATAATTTTGGTTGATCTATTTGTAATGCGCCATTTTGAAATCTTTTTTTACGCATTTGAATAGCCAGATTGTGTAAAATATTTACTTTTATTGATAAATCATTAAAATTAAAATTTCCATTTATATTTAAAAAATCATCTGGCCAATTATTTTTTGGATTTTCAATAAATTTTTGGGCATGATAATAAGACATTTGACAGCATGATCTTATTATAGTTTTAGCAAAACGATATTTGACAATTTCTGCATTTCGTGTTATTTCCCAAATAACAGAAAAAGCCAATTTATCTTGACCAGGTGATAAAGAACATATTTGACATAATTGTTTCGGTAACATGTGATATACATTATCTGTCATATATATGGTTGTTGCTCGTTTTGAAACCTGAATATCTAATGGAGATAAAAATTCCATATAATGAGTAACATCGGATATATGCACACCAATCTATAAAAAAGAAATAATACATATATGTATAAATAAATAAATAAATATATAAATAGTACACACACGTAGACATGCATGCACGCACATACACACACACAGAAATAAAGAAATAGACAGTTGATAAGTAAAAATAAATTGCATAATTTCTTCATAATTGCGTAATTGCTCTAATTGCATAATTACTTCATAATTTTCATTTTCCAAAATTTTACAAGAAACTGAATCATCTAAGTCAACAGCAGCATCAGGATCAATAGTAAATATGCATTCTTGTCTCCAATCTTCCCTATCTCTTAAGTCATTTTCTGTTAAAATATAATCACTATTTGGAAGTCCTTTTATTACATCAGGACTATAAGGTGTAACATCTAAATCATATTCAAGTAATATTGCATTTGATTCTGTTCTTATATCACCAATATTTCCAACTATTTTTTCAATTTTCCTGTAAAGAATACAATATATCAATAATAATTAAAAACTTATAATTAAATAGGAATTCTTTAAATTCCTAAACATATATCATACCCAACTGCAAATTTTGGTTTTATCCAATCAGTTATAACAACCAAATACAACGTATCTTCGTAACTGCTTGGACATACAGCAAATTGTTGCAATGATTCTCTATTTATTTTAACTAATGGCACACGATGATCTCTGGGATAAAAAAATGTAAATGCACCACGTTGTTTAAAACATCCAACTGTTTTTCTTGGATGTATTTTTTCTCGTATACAAACAACAACACCTGTTTTCTGTTTCTGCCCTTGATGGACTTGCCATTTTTCTGGTTGATTTATACATGCTACAACAAAATCACCATCAAAGGCTCGATTTCTATCTCTCAAACCAACAATCAATAGATCATACTGATCATCGGATAAAGATAAATAAGCATATTTATGACACCAGGGATTAATACGTAAATATCCTTCTACATATTGTGCATCATTGGTATTTTGATTTTTTAAAAGTTTATCAATTTCCTTTTCGGAAATATGTCGTGGAAATGTTTCTTTTTGTTTTGAGGACTTAGATTTTTGACCTTTGATTTCTTTTTCTTTTCTTTCTTCAGAATCTAAATGCACTGATTGTTTATCAGTAGTTTTTCTTACAGAAGATTGTGATATCCCTTTATTTTTATTTTTACTTATCTTATGAGCAAGTTTTTCAGCAAATGTGAATTGATTTTGTGTAACAAAATTTGAGGAAATTGATTCGTTTGACATAATTTTAATTTTGAACTTATTACTCACTTAAATACACACGAAAATTAATCGTGATTTTAACAAACAAAATTTATCATGCATAATTGATATTTTTTAACACTATGAGTGTCAAAAATTATATATTTGAATGTGTATTACAAAGGCATACATATGTGACGATAAAGCACTTACGTACGAAAAGAACTAACAAATTTTGGTTATATTTTAAGAATGTTAACAGGTCGTATACTTCCAACAATAAGATTCCAACGACGAGAAAACAGCATTATTTAATACACATTTAATCTTTGTCAAACAACGTACCATAAACTTAATAAAAATATAAATCCCGACTTGGAATCGAAACAATAGCGTCACTTTTTACTTGATGTTGATTATTTGTAAGATTAAATAAGATTTCAAAGTGATACATGTTTCAGCATAGAACATTTATACTTTGTTTGTTAAATATTTTATTCTCAAATTCTTCTTGTTTTTATTTATTTTAATTGATAAAAAAATATATTTAATTATTATTTTTCCATGTTATTACATTCTTCAATTAAAGCATGTTGTTTACGAGATTCGTATTACCAATTGTACAATGAACAACCATATAGGTTAAAATGTTTCAACATTTCATTGGTTACTTAAAGTGACACTAAACAACAGAATCACATAGATAGCTTTTATTTTAAATGTTGGCAGAATTTAATTCACATTTAAGCTAAATCATATAGAATATAGAATCTGGAGTTGGAAGGTATTGAAAGTTCAAAGTATTGGATCAGTTGGCATTGGTACATAGGGTGGTGAGTTAGTAGGTAGGGCGAATTTAACTTGTATCGTGGACGCGGTGAAAAAGTGAAATAGGAAAGAAGTGCGATTACTGAGGCAGTCGGGTGAGAATTCTGTTAAGTTTCAAATCAATATTAAAAAGAATAGATAAAAAAGAAAGAATAAGAAAAGTTGAAGTTATATCGTGTAAAAAGTTTTTAAACTAATCGCATTATTAAATTTGGTGCAATTAGAGCAGTGACAAGGTTACGTTAAAAATGTTTCATGTAAAGCAACTAACGAGATCGTCAATTGCTTTAAAGCAAGTACCAAGCAATGACATTATTCATAATACATTGATACGTATCGTACCAGCATTTCAAGCACGCGGTTATGCTGATCATCAAATACCCGATCATTTAAAGGATATTCCTAATGATCCAAATCCAAAATTTTTCGATATGGTTGAATACTTTTTTCACCGAGCTTGTCAGATTGTGGAAGATAAATTGGTCGAGGATATTGGCAAACGTTCCAGGATGAGTGTTGAAGAGAGAAAAAAAAAGGTGAAGGGTATTTTAATGTTAATGGAACGATGTGACCATATCCTCGAAACTTCCTTTCCTCTGAGACGCGATTCAGGCGATTATGAAATGATCACTGGCTATCGCGCGCAGCATTCAACTCATAGAACACCTTGTAAAGGAGGTAAATCGAAATATATTTATTAAATTATTTCCTATTTTTATGATAATATTCATAATTAATGATTAATTTCTGATAATACTTTATAATTATAATTTTAAATATATCAATTTGTCCCGTTTTCAATTATTTTATTTATCAATTGTCAATTTTTGAACAAATATAGACTTATCATATTATTTATATTTCTATATATTAAGAAAAAGGACGAAAGAGAAAAAAAAATTCGAACATTTTGTATAATATATAATTCTTTTTATGATGATTTAAATTTAATGTTAGCGGGCACATTAATTACGTCATCGATAATAGATGTAACAAATTCAAGAAATATTGAATTACAAATTTATTAAAATTTTTATTGAATCTTTATCATATTTAATGGAACATAATTTAAAGAAAAAAATAATATATAATAAAATTAATTTAAAAAAGATACATAAATTTTATAATCCTATTTGTGTTTTGCTTTAGTTGGCTACTTACTTTTAAGTATTCAATATATATTATTAGCTATTTGGAATAGGAAAATTTTACGGCTTCATAAGTTACAATGATGTGGATTTAACCTCGATTCTAGTAGACAGATTATCGAAAGCATGATTAGTATTACTAATATTGATATAGTATTAGGTTATTTTAAAAATATCTTATTTTGTTTTTGTTTAACAAATAATTTATTTTTTATATTATATATATGTATATATATATATATATATATATATATATATATATATATATTCATCAGAAAAATTGTAGCTTTATGACGCACAGACAACGAAGAATGATAGCGTATTAACTTTTCTCTTCGTTCTCATAGCTTTTGCATTTTTTACTCACGAGGATTATGTTACATCGACGATTAAACGCGTTGGTGCGTCGATTTACTGTAATGCGATGCTTAGGATATGACAGAATTGTGTTAGTATATATATGTATATCGTAATATTACATATATATATAATATATATTAAATATATGGAATTAATTAAACTTCTTAAACTACAAAAAAAATAAATCACGAAAAGTTCGATTGTATATACATTTCATTAAGAAAGATATTCGGAGCATGCATATCAAAACAACATCTCCTTGATATAAATTTGTACTTGAGCTCATGCGCGAAACGTAACAGCATCTTGTGAGATAGATCTTTTCTGAGAGCCAAGTAAGCGAACTTAATAATTCTCTGTTGACTATGATTATTCTTTTTCTATGTATATTATTCGTCGGTATTGACGGTATTTTCTTTTTAAAACTTATTCAATCTAAACGTTTTCTAACATATAACTTAATTAGAATTACTTATATTTTATTAAATCATAATTACTTATATTTTATTTTTTTATTTATACAATAATCATAAAAAAATTCAATAATATAAACTAAAAGATACACTGAACAACATCAGATGCTATCGTATAATGCAAATGTAATGCAATGATGTGATGCCAAGCTGTCTAGTCTTTTTCTTTGTTCCTGCCAAATATTAGCTAACTATCTTGATTCACAATTTAATTTAAAACTTTGGCAATTATAGCCATCATTCTAATGTCATGATGATATCCAAAAGGTCAATGCTCTCATCGAAACAAATCGATACAGTTTTCTTATTCACGTGATCATATATTCACTCAAAATGTTGAATAAGAAATTCATTTTTTATATTTCTATATTCTATATAATTATTCTTTTCAATAATTATATTTTTTTAATATGTTACTCGTAGTTTTAAGCTTTAAATATAAATATATAATATAGTAATATATAATAGTAATATAGTTAAATATTGTTTAAGAAAATAATTAATGATTTCTTTTATAAATAAATATATAAAAATATTATTATTATTATTATATATAATTACTTTCGATTTATTTACATATATATATATATATATATATATATGTTAATTATATAAACACAATTATGTTATATATATGTTATTTTTGTTTTTTATTTCTTTTTTTTCTTTATTTTTATTTTAATAATTAATAATTATAATGATTCATTTTATCTTTCGAAAAATCTCAAGATTTGTAATATTTATAATTTATAATATATATATGTATACATAATATTATATATAGCGCTTATATAGCGCTATACAGTTCAGTTCATTGCTTGTGCTTGTTACAGGTATTCGTTTTTCGATGGATGTCTCGCGAGACGAAGTAAAGGCTTTATCGGCATTAATGACTTTCAAATGTGCCTGTGTGGACGTTCCTTTTGGTGGAGCTAAAGCTGGTATTAAGATTAATCCTAAATTGTATTCAGAACATGAGCTCGAAAAAATCACTAGAAGGTTCACATTAGAGCTTGCAAAAAAAGGATTTATCGGTAAGATATTTTAAAATATCGAAAAATTTATTTGTTTAAATTTATATCGAAGATAATGAATCGGCTGAAAAAATACGCATGAATATGATTATCACATTCTTTTGTTTTGATTAAATTTATTCAATTTATTGCAACAAAATTTTGTTTAATGTTATCGCAACGATCGTATTGTACAAATACATTTACACATTACACATTTATACGAAATTTTTTTATTTTTCATTCTTAGAATTGTTTTGATATATACATGTATGAATATATATGTATGTATGTATTATAAATATCTTATTTAATCATACGTAGAATTATTTAGCTAAAAAAAAAAATTTTACAAATTTGAAAATTCAAAAAAATAGATAATCGTTAAATAATTGTTATATGAATATTCATTATTAATACTACACAATACGATACATTTATGAATATTTATAATATAATTCTGGGAGAAAAAAACTTGCAAGTATTTTTCTTTGAATTGAAAGGACCTGGTGTCGATGTTCCTGCCCCTGATATGGGGACTGGAGAACGCGAAATGTCTTGGATCGCGGACACATATGCCAAAACTATAGGACATTTGGATATTAACGCTCATGCTTGTGTAACTGGAAAACCTATTAATCAAGGTGGAATTCATGGACGTATTTCTGCGACAGGACGCGGTGTGTTTCACGGATTAGAAAATTTTATCAATGAAGCTAATTATATGAGCATGATTGGTATGAAAACATTTTATAATACGTTTTATTTCTATTTCTATTCCTTAATGTCGTATGTCCTAACGTTATATGATTTAAATATATTTATCAGTTATTATATGATATTGACTATTGATTATATAATGACTCATTCTTTCTAGTTCATTATCACGTTGTGTGATACGTTTATTATATACGTCAAATATATGTACTATATCAATTATCATAAGATAATTCGTTATCATTTATTTTAAATTATCGATTAATTTTTTATTATATATATAACATTAACTACATAATAGGTACAACACCCGGTTGGGGAGGGAAAACATTCATTGTACAAGGTTTTGGTAATGTTGGTCTACATTCGATGCGTTATTTACATCGTGCTGGAGCTGCTTGTATAGGAGTAATCGAACATGATGGTGCTATTTACAATGCCGAAGGTATTGACCCTAAGGTAAGCAATTACATAAAATTTAATGCAGATAAAACAATCTTACAATGATGTAATAACTTTAACGAGATCATTTCACATTTATAAGATTACTTAACGTAAAATTTATATTATAGAAATTGGAAGATTACCGTATAGAGAATGGTACTATCGTGGGCTTCCCTGGTGCTAAACCTTACGAAGGTGAAAATCTTATGTATGAACCTTGCGATATATTCATACCTGCAGCTATTGAGAAAGTTATCAATAAAGATAATGCTTCTCTTATTCAGGTAAATGAACTTTTCATTTAAGTAAATGTATATAAAATAATTGCTTTATTTTTTTTAAATGATTGCTATTTTTCATTTAGGCAAAAATTATAGCCGAAGCTGCCAACGGACCAACTACTCCAGCTGCCGATAAAATTTTAATCGACCGAAATATTTTAGTCATACCAGATTTATATATAAATGCCGGTGGTGTTACAGTCTCATTTTTCGAGTGGTTAAAAAATTTGAATCATGTGTCGTATGGTCGTCTAACTTTTAAATACGAAAAAGAATCAAATTATCACTTATTAGGTATATACATAATTCACGTATATAGTTGATATCCTTTTGAATAATACTTTATCATATATTTTATAATTTTTTACAATATAAATTTATAGAATCTGTACAAGAATCATTGGAACGTAGATTTGGTCGTGTGGGTGGTCGAATTCCTGTTACACCTTCCGAAGCATTTCAAAAACGCATTTCTGGTGCTTCTGAAAAGGATATAGTTCATTCTGGTTTGGATTACACGATGGAAAGATCTGCGAGGGTAATTGATTATTTTTTCTCGATCGAAAAATAAAAAAATGATTTGTTATTATCATTCAACTGTTAAGGTTTATTTTTTATTCTATTACAGGCAATTATGAAAACAGCTATAAAATTTAATCTTGGTTTGGATTTAAGGACAGCAGCTTATGTTAATTCAATCGAAAAAATATTTACTACTTACTCCGAAGCTGGTCTTGCGTTTTAAATAAGTAAAGTATTTATCAACACAAAGCAAATCGCATAAATGGAACTTAAAAAGTTTCAAGCTAGTATTTTAAAGACATTTTTAATAATCACTTTCAACTGATACTATCCAGTGTCTCTCAGTGATAAAGACCAAAACTATTATAGCAGTGGAAATATTTCGCGTACGTTGTCGCACGCTAAATCTTTTTCGAACACATAATAATAATAATAATAATAATAGTAATAATAATAATAATAATAATAATAATAATAATAATAATAATAATAATAATAATAGTAATAATAGTAATAATAAATTTGCCTAACAAGTGTTCCATCGTACGGATAATATATTTAATGCTTACGTCGATCGCGTTATTCGCGTCGCTATAATTGTTATACAGTACAAGTTGCATGAAAAAGTGTATAAATCGAACACTAATGAATTCGATATATGAAATAACGAATTCAATATGCAAAATAGCAAATTCAAAACAAAATATTGTAAAACAGCATATTTTCCTTTGTAAATTCAACGAAACCAACCAAACAATATAATAACAATATAATATCACATTTTTATACATCACTTTTAACCAATATCTCTGAATATTATTTAAAAAGATTGCACGACAAACGCTAAATGAGTGATAAAAATTTGTAAATTTTAATTTAATTGAATATACAGTTATTTTTAAATTATCGCGAAGAATGATTTACCGAGATCTTATCTCTATAATCAAACCGAAAAACTGCGATATCTCGTATAATATTGTTATAATACGAATTATGTTAATAAATATATGATCTTAATTAATATTTTTTTTTGTTTTGAAGCCTTTTTTATTTTATTTGTGACATTATACGTCTTTCGCTTCTGTTCTTTAGTGTTTTTGCACATGTAGCGAATTCAATCATTGTATTAACATGAATTTTAATTTAATTTTTTTATTATTGATTTGAAAAAACTTAATTTTGAAAAGATCGATTAATTATATGTAAATTTATTTTTTATAATATAATATATATTATTTTTATAAAAATAAAAAAAATAAAGAAAACGCTTATTCAGAAATGTGACACAATTCCTATCTACAAAATTGCAATTACTTTTGTTTTCTCTATTATATTATATTATATTTATATATATTTATATATTATATCTGTCATTATTTCGCAATTTTTAAAATTCTTATATTATATATCATTAATTTGATATAATTCTTATATCATTAATTTGATATAAATTATGATATGATCAGATTTCTTTCATTTCATTGAATAATCAATCTATTTTATATTGATTTAAAAAAAAATACAGAAATTTATTATACTTTAAATGTGTTTTTTAGTCTTTATTCTGAACTTTCATATAGTTTTATTTCAATAATGAAATAAGAAAAAAATAAAAAAAAAAGTGAATTCCAATTTAATAAATCGATTGACGAATTATATATTTTCTGTACTATTAGTAAGGGCGGCGGCCGCCCCCTAACATATATATATATATAAAGAGTCAGACACCGCGACATTTCCTTACTCTTGTCAATTTCAACGACACGCAACAATTGAAACAAGGTACATAATAATTCATTCATTTTCAATATTTTTCATGTTTATACATAAAAATAATTTATGAAAAAAATTTCAATTCACTTCATTTATATTCGTTTATTTTAACTGCTAATAAGAAAAATAATCATGTATTTTAATGCATTAGTAATCCTATATTCAAATGAACGCACATTGAAAAAGTCTCGTAATACATTAATTATGAAAATGAAATTAAGAGGTAAAGTAAAATTTTCGATGATAGATTTGAATTGAATATAATATATTTAAACAAAGTTGTTTATTAATTATATTGACAAAAAATTACACTAATTTCATTGTAAAAAATGTTACACATTTTCAATGTAACATATCTTAATGTCTTCTATTATTTGCAAAAGTAGATAAATTGTAAATGTATTACATTATATTAAATGGAATTAAATATTTAGTCTTTACATTTCGATTTTGAAATTTATATCAAAAATAACTTATATTTAACTTATATTTATCGCTTTTATATATAGTTATACAGTTTTTCACTTAGGTGGCGAGATTTGAATTCCGCGTGAATCCCATGTCTATACCTATGGCAACTATAAGTAATGGAAACGGATCAACGATACAGATTAACACGCGTCCAGACGATATACAGAATCGTATTGACGGTGAGTTGCAAGTAGTAATTCAAATTTTTAAAATTCAAATCTATTATTTTACTTCTATTGAAAGAAAAAAAAATAATAAATCTTTTTCAATTTCCTTAAAACTTAAATAGTTTATATTCATGTTTATCAAATTGTATTATCAAATTCATATATTATAAAATCGAAACTCATATATACCGAGTTGGACTATTTGACATAAAATATTATTCGAGTATAAAGAAGGTCAAATTTTTCTTTACACTCTATAATAAAGTAATATGACCATATTATCAAAGACAAGGTCATCGATTATTTCGATGCACGTGGATTTTACACATATATACACGTATCTTTATCTATCTATTCATATTTATATATAATTTTTTAAACTAATTTTATTCTTAATTTTTTAAAAATATTGACATCGAAATAATTAATGTAATTCGTTTAATAATGTATAATATATAATTATAGTTTACATTAGTAAACTATAACATATAATTTAAAAACAATTCAACTCATTATCGATATTACATCATACATGTTGAATTATTCAAAAAATGAATTACTATCAGATAGAAATCATTTGTCATTATTAATCGTCATAACATTCAGTGTAAAGAAATAAAAAAGATCGCACGTTTTTTTTTCTTTTTTCTTTTCTAAATTTTCCAATAAAATATTGTTGATTTTTTGTATTAATTTTATATATCATGGGTTACAATTAAAATGAATTGTTTCGTTAAATAGAAATAGGTATCTCAAAAATGCGACTTGCACATGTAATGAACAATAAATAATATACATGATGATAAATAACGAAGTAAAAAATTCTGAACTAAAAGAGAGATCAGTTATGCGTTACTGTACAACCAAAGGGAAAATCATATTTTGATATTAAACTAATATTAATTAATAGAAAAAGAACTAGAAGGGAAAAGACTGTAAATAAAAAAAGTAGGGATGTACGCATTTCGCGCATGTCGGAATGACTAAAAGAGAGCAGTCGACGAGAGGAAAGGAATAACAGTGATCATTTAAACGAAAGTGGGAGTTAGATAGTGAAAGAAAAAAACGAGAGAAAAAAGTAGAGAAGAAAACTTTCCTCTACTTTCAATGGGTAATTAAACAAATAGATAAACAATTATTAATTAAGTCGTGTAAAGCCAATAATACGTTGAAGTTCAACCTTATCCTATCACGTTTTGCTTATACATCTTTCAGTAAAATAACTAATCCCTTTTATCTATCCTATTCAATGTTCAAAGATATCGGTGAATGAGAAAGATTCGTGTAATTTTTTTATATACAATTCAAATCAAATCTAATAATTATTTCGAGATGACAGATGGTAAGCGGTATTACAGATTAACTTGGTTTTATTCAAATTTTTTTATACAATTTTAAAACTTGAAGAACATTGTCAACATATTTTCACCGCTTATGTTAAACTATATATTTTTATATAATGATGACGTATTTCGTATGACCAGTCGTTCTCATTTTGTGATTTATTATATTTATTAATGGCAAATGATATTTTAAATGTCAAAATATATATCTTTCAAATGTTTTTTACAAATATTAATTTTGCAAGTTTTTAATAAGTTAAGTTTATATCTCAATTTCATTTTATTTTCCATATGTTATATGGTATTATAAAAATTTTACATATCTACTTTTATTTTAATCTTTCACCTATAATTTTCTAAATGTAGGTTGTACACACCCGTATCGACCTGCGTGTAAATAGACCGAAAGTATTGCATGCAGTAAAATCGATGATAACACTGAATATTTGTGTAAATATGATTATATCACTATCTATACTTTTTTTATTTCTTCTTTTAATAATGATAAATATACACTTGAACTTAAGTGATCATTGATTATTTTACATTTAATTCAATATTTATTTCGTTAAATTAATTGTATACTGAACTTAATTATATATAGTATTTTGTAGAATTTTTGTAGAATATATATGTATAATGATCGAAATAACATGTATAATTATCGAATATTAAAATCTACTTAAATCGATTAAAATAATAAGAAAGAAGATAAATCCAAATTTTCGATACATTTAATATAAATATAGATTATTTTTTATTGATTATTTTTTAATTGTTTCAGTTGACGAAAACGTTCAAACGAACAATGATACCTGTAAAAATATTCTTGTGATACTATCTTGGATTATCGTGATTCTTACGATGCCGTTTTCATTATTCATTTGTTTCAAGGTAAAATATCGCGAAAATAAAATTTTGATTTGTCTTGATTTTAACATTTATATTTGACGAATATTCGAACGACAAAAAATTTTAATTAAAGTAACTCAACAAAGAAAAAAGAATTCTGTTCTTTTTTAAAAACTTTTTAGGTAGTACAAGAATATGAGAGAGCTGTGATATTTCGTTTAGGGCGACTTCTTTCTGGTGGTGCTAAAGGACCCGGTAAGAATATCCCCTTATAGATCATGATTATGTATATATAATATGTATTTATTAATACCAAACAAATACTATTATATTTCTAGGTATCTTTTTCATCTTGCCTTGCGTGGATAATTATGCTCGAGTCGATTTACGCACGCGAACGTACGACGTACCACCTCAAGAGGTAAAATCGCTATATTTACAGTTAGCTAATTAATGATTGAAAAAGAGAAAAATTGATAAAAGAATTCAATTAAAATCATCAGGTTTTGACAAAGGATAGTGTGACAGTATCGGTTGACGCGGTAGTGTACTATCGCGTGAACAACGCAACGATTTCGATCACGAATGTGGAGAACGCTCATCACAGTACAAAACTGTTGGCTCAAACTACTCTTCGTAATACGATGGGGACCAGGCCGCTTCACGAAATTCTTAGTGAACGCGAAACAATTTCTGGAAATATGCAGGTAAATTAATATCAATTTGAAATCAAACAAAATACAGATTCAATGTTTTATTTGAAATCGTCAGGTCTCTTTAGATGAAGCTACCGATACATGGGGTATAAAAGTGGAACGAGTTGAAATGTAAGTGTACATTTTATACGTGATAATATTGCATCGTAAGTTGCATTTATAGTTACTTACACCTATATATATATATATATATATACACAGATATAATAAATTTTTTCCACAGAAAAGATGTACGATTGCCTGTTCAATTACAAAGAGCTATGGCTGCGGAAGCTGAAGCTGCTCGTGAAGCTCGCGCTAAGGTTCGTTTACTTTTTTTCTTTAAAAATAAACTTTTCTTAAATTAAATTTTTTATTTTTTTTTTCTTCTTTTCTAATAAAATCTTTTTTAATAAATTAAATGTTAATAATAAGATTCATGTTTACAATAAATACAAATAGGTTATCGCAGCAGAGGGTGAACAAAAAGCTAGTCGGGCATTAAGAGAAGCCTCGGAGGTAATCGGCGATTCACCTGCCGCATTACAACTTCGTTATTTGCAAGTATGTACTGACCCACTTTTTTATCGATTCAATTTTACTTGTCAATAATTTATTTATATTTTGCGCGATCGATTATTTTTGTAAATTTTTCTTTTTTCTTTTTTTTTCTTTCTAGACTCTGAACACAATTTCTGCAGAGAAAAACTCAACGATTGTATTCCCATTACCTATTGATTTATTAACGTATTTCATGAGAGCCGGATTTACAAAGGATTCTTAATATCTCAATTTTAATATAACGAATAAAATCAAACGGTTATCCAAAATCTTCTACATAAAGAATACGTACAATATATAATTAACATAATCGGCTCAATAACATAAGAGGATCGCATAAATATAATAATATACTTATTAATATAATTCACTTTTACCACAAATATTCAATTAAAATAAAATTAACTCTAAAAGTGATAATACCCAATCGTAAGTATATAATATATATACATATATATGTGTGAGTATAGACTCAATCCTTTTTTTTATCGATAATAGCAAAACGGTTTATATCTTATCATTATATCATCATATACAAAATAATTTATCGATAAATTTTGTAACATAGAATATATATACTTACATATTATATATATATATATGTATATGTAAATTAAACATATATATTGAAATTTTTATTAATTTACAATTACAATTTTTTAAATTGTTTGCTCTATAATAAAATGTAATACAATTGCAATATAATTTGCAATACAATTCAATAACAAATATAATGATATTAGACATATCAATTTATTGATAACTTACAATCGAAATAGTAAGAAAACGTTGAATTCTACTGTAACAATTGATTATATATTTTTGCAATCCAATCAAACCAATCAAATCAAAATAATAAGAAATGAACTTTTTTATGTACTAAAAATTTGAATTTATAATTATCATGTATTGGATAGATATATTTACTAATCGAATATATCTATTTATCTTGACATATGTAATAGATATCTATGATCGATATCTATTAGATTCTATTAGATAGATTCCAAATATATCGAAAAATATATATGTATATAAATATTAGAGACGAATTAATATAATCTTAGATTGAAAAACATTTATTCTACGTGTTTGTTTCATATTGATATTAAATAATTTTTTATTAAATAATATTTTATACAAAAAATTCTAAAAAGAATAAAAATATATTCGAAATATAATTATTATTTCATTGAACGAAAGTACAAAAAAATATTTACAAAAAGATATTTATTTCATATTCGTGATATAATGTACACAATTTTTATTTAGTATGTAGTAAATGATATACACATATAAGTAATATATGCTCAATTATATATGTATTTGTTACTGATGCAAAGGACTGTTCACTATTGAAGTAATTGATTAATATAATTATATATACTTACACATATATATATAAGTACGTAAATAATGTATGAATGTTATTTGTATATTTTTTCCGGCCTGTAATGATATCTGGTCTAGCATAAGCGATTCTTCCCGATAAATAACATATATTTATGTGAAAATAACATTCCATTATTATATTTATCGTTTAGAATACAAAAAAAAATAATGATAAAAAAAAATTACGCAATTAATCGGAATATGTAATATTTAACAAATAGTAAAGTATATAAAATATAAATTTTCATTTGTATTCATCGTTGAAAAAGTCGGATAAAAATGATAATCAATCAAAATTTTGTTGTCAAAAAGAAAGTTTGTTTTATTTACTTATGTATATTGTTATTTCTATAGTAATTTGATTTAGATTAGGATTTAGAACTTATTAAGATTTTGATCATATTTGAGATTCAAGATTTTGATCTACCTCTTTTTTACGTACAAATTTCTATCTCTGATTGTTATACTATCATTTTAATGTTAATAACTTTATGTATTTAATATATTTTTATCGTATTCGTTAGATGATTCATTCGAATACTATGCTCGGAAATAACCAAAAAATATATTTGAAAAGTGATAATTATATTTTTTGCATTGATGTTAGTATTTTTTATTTTTTTTAATTTGTTTCACTTCATTAATATGTAAAAAATATTAAATGGCAAATCATAGATAAAGCAAAAAATTTTAATTTCAACAATTTTATACAAATCAAATTGTTAACACTAACTAATAAAGAATTTATTACTTTATTTTAAAATTAATGTATGCAAATAAAAATTCAGAAATTCTGCATTTCATTACTATAATTATTTATCTCTTACCATTTTTATGTTGCAATAATGTTGTGATAAGAAATCAATCATCTTAATTTTGTCGTACAAGGTTGTTGTATATAATTCAAACAAAATCCTTTGTTTCCCACGTCATTCGGCGCTTCAACGCTATCCGTATGAAAAATTAATCTAAAGGGTTTCACCGTACCTGATAAAAAAAAAATTTTTTTTTTGTATTCGTGAAAAGATTTTATTATTTTTATTAATTAATTCATTTTAAAGATTTGAAAAACAAAAAACAAAGAAAAATATCAGATAAAAAAATAAAAATAAAAATAAATATATACTTACTAATGATAGAAGAAGCGTTCAAATTTTGATTTTCCGCATTGAATGTTCCACCGCATATTCGATCGATACAAGTCATCATATTGGTTGGTAATCTACCAGTATTGAATGCACATGGGATTGTTAACCAATCGGTTTGACAGATTGTTCCTGTCATTGATGCTATCTGTGTTGCTTGCGTATTTCCCGTTAATGTAAATGCATTAGAATGCATTGTTTGTATCATAGGAGTTCCATTGTTGGACATCGCTTCATAAAATAAAATATTAATAAATTTAAAATTTAACGTTTAAATTAAAAATTTAACGTTTTTTATATATATATATATGTTTTTAAATTAAAAATATAACATCTTTGACACACACATATATATATATGTGTGTGTGTAAAAGATTTTATATTTTTAATATATATATATATATTTTTTTTTTTCTTTATCTTTTTTATGTATACCTTCTTTATCATCAACTGGACATATCATATACTGAATACCGCAAAAGTTTCTTTCCATACGAATGCAAATACTATAATCTTGATTTGATAATTGCAATCCAGTGATAGGATCATAATTAAATGATTTTATTTGTCCGGATATTCCTGTGAAATATTGCAAACATCCTTCCTCGGCTCTATATATAGTATTGCAACGGATTTGAGATATTTGTATTTTCCAAGATCGAGCGAAAGATTGTCCACTTGTAATAAAAGTTAATGTAACGGGATTCGTTTGTCCAAGACCAGCATCAATATATACTATATAAAAATAATTGCAGATATAACAATATAAATTTTGTAATAAGAAAACAATTACATACAATGATTCTCAGCGTTATTTCCACATATAGTAGGTATCGGATTGCCCCCGGAAACGATAAATTGATCGTAAATACATTGGTGATTAGTTGTTTCCGGACCTCTTATATTAAAATGCATAAAATCCAATCTATAAAAAAAGATTTTATATCTGTAAATTTCTATCAAATAAAATATTATAAAATGAAAATAGCTTAGCCTACCTAAATTGACATACGGTTGGGTGCGATTTAACAAGTGTTAATCGACAAGATGTAGTACCGTCGAATGTCGATGGATAATTGGGATTAACAAAATTAGTATTATTGCTGTTAGTTATGTCACCGCAAGATACGGTCACTGGTTGAATATATAAAAAAGAAAAAAAATGAAACGAAGAAAATATTTAAAAATATTTAAATAATAAAGAGAAACTATAATATACCAATACAACAAATTCCGTAACCATTTGCACAAAGTCCACTAGATATACCACTACGTTGTGAACATTCCGTTGCTGCTATGCAAGTACCATTTTCACCATTTAATCCGACACACGCATTATTATTAAATTTTATCAAAGTGAATAAAGGAAAAACTAGATACATAAATAAAATTATTCTATTAAACTTAATACATATATATATATCTTTAAGAAAAAATAAATTTTAAACTTACGTCGTTTCTCTCTATCACTATGATTCGGTATGATATTTTGAACATTCAATGATTGTAATTTATTTTTTTGAAAATTAAATGGTAATGATTCATTTTCATGATTATTGATTGTTCGCCAAAAATGTCGAAATCTCTTAATAGGATTCCATGAATCAATATTTATACATGTTACAACAGAATATAATAATAATACAATTATATAGTATCTATACATTATTATAAATATATATAATATATATACAATTTTATTTTATTATTACAAGAGAATAATTACAGAAAATATATAAATAATAATTACAGAAAAAAGATGAAACGAAAAAATAGTGATAAATTATTCAAAAAAATTCACTATTCGTTTGATAAAGAATGCACTTTGACTAACGAACGCAGAACTAACGAATGCTTGAAAACTGATATATCTAAAAACATGTATTCCACGGTCTAAATATTATGCGATTTAATTAAAAAAAAAGAAGAAGGTTAAAATTATTTTCTTCCGTTGAGCGTTAATCTGTAAACAAATTAAGAGAAAGTTAAAAATGAAACAAACGACAAATCTCTAACATTTGTATTGTATTTATCCCTTGAATCGAAACAAAATCTTTACTTTCACAACTATAATTAAACAAATTTAGATCTTTCTTTTTTTTATGATAAATATTACTTGAAATGTCTATTGTTATTCTAATTTTTAAATATGATACAATAAGTTTAAAGAAACATCTTTTTTTAAATTTTTTATAACAATAATTTAAAATAAATAAATAAAACAAATAAATTTTCTATAATAAGTTTTGAAGTAATTATCATTATGATTGATAACATATTTATGGTAATATACTATATTATTTATTAAATCTATAATATTCTAGTTTTTGCAATATAGTTCTCATCAAATTATTCGAGAGTTTATATTATTTCTTTTTTTTTTTCTATGTTTATTTTCATTTCTTATAAAAACATTGTTCATATCGTAATAGATTTTGTGGCTAAATATCATCAATATCGTCTATGAGATTTAGAAAATTTAAAATTTATGTTAGGTTTAGCTATGTTATTCTAATTATCTTTCCATTAAAATTAAAATATAATATGTACCTTATTTCATATATAAAAAAGATGTACATATTACAATTTCATATGATTTTCCATTAAAATATTTGGAAAATATTTGATCATGAAAATATAAGATCATGTATCAATATAAAATTGATCAAAATTAAAGAAATAATATTTGTTAAAAATTTGTTATTTCTTTTATATTTTTTTTCAAATAATTTTATTTTTATCAATAATTGGAATTAATTTATCTAATATTTTATAATTTACATGTAATAAAATTGGAAATTTTTAGCCATTATTTGATAAATTTTTTTTATATTAATTATTACATTATTTTTTTTTATTAGTTATTATATTGATAATTTAATTTTTTGAAATTTTTTTGAAATATTATCTGAATATTTTTCACATCGAATAAAGATTAATTAAAAAATTAATTAAAAAAATATTAATTATTTTATAATTTCATTAAAAATAAACTTTGATTGTATAATAATTAATAATTAATCATATTAAGTTAATAATTTTTTCATCCTTTAGAAATTGCCATTTACTTCAGTATATTATGTATAGGATTAGGTTAAACATAATCAATAACATATTCAAAAAATTAATTTCATTTTCATGTTATCATTTGTATTCTAATTTTGTTTTATTTTTTATAACATGAAAATTTTGTCGTGATAAATTAAATACAAAATATGTTTATTACAATTTTTTAATCAAATCTTTAAAATATATCAAATAGAATTTAAACCAAGCGCTCATCATATATAAAGATGGCACTCAATATCAAAGTATAATATAATCTATGCAAAAAAGCAACAAAAATTCTATTGCAAGTTGTGAAAAAATAATAATAATATAATTATTCACCGTTTGATTTGTTTAACGATACTTGTAATTTTGATTCAATCGTGAATAACATAGAAACGTCGAGTAAACTCGAACTTGTCTGATCGCGAGTAATCGCAGACAAAAAGTCGTGGCGCTGTGTTGAGCGTGCGCTGACGCCATAGTGTATGCGAGAGGCGAGAACAGCCGAAATGGAGGAGAGTCAAACATCGGAAAGTGTCGCCGTGCTACCGGACATGTCCGAACCGTTGACGAGCGAAACCGAGGAGGCGTCTGCCCTAACGACCGAGCACAAGGCGCATCCCGTTACCGTGACGGCAAGCGTCACTCCAGTACCGGGTGTTCCTGGTGTTCCAGGAGTTGGTGTACCGGTTTCTTTGCCTGTTGGTTCTATCATTGGTGTAGCAAATTCATCCAACGGCACGACCTTCAACGTCATCACATCAGATCAACTGCAGGTTGGTTGCTGAAACAACGAAGTATTCATTAAAAAAGTTTTTCTTTAATAAAGTAATACAAAACTTTCTGATGGTTTATTAATTTTCTCATTAATTTTCTCATAAAAAATTATTGAAAAACAAGGTGGGGTTTCATTCTTTATATACACATATAAGCTATAACTACATGTATACAGTGTACACATTACATATTAAGTGCACTTGAAGTGCGCCTGTCCATATATTGTATAAAAGATATTAAATACATATTTTCTTATAATTATACTTCATAATTATATTTCTTTTTATAATTTTCTATATTTTATTTTGATAACATCATTATACTTTTTCTAGCTGCCAGGTTCAGGACAATTTAAACAGATGCTATGTGTGGATAATGGTTTCATTTGTGAACCACGGCATGATAAAGATACAGACTCCTTACGATGGAATGGAGAATTAAAAGCAACACACATAGTAATTCAAAATAGTACAGAAGAACCTGAATCAGAACAAATTCATGTATCTACTGCTAGTACTCAACCAATATGCAGTTGGTCAGAATCAGCTAATTTAGCAGTATTACCTGTTAGATGTAAAAATACAAATGCAGAATTACATAAAAGTAGATTTGGATCTGGAGGAAGAGGAAGATGTATCAAACTTGGACAAGATTGGTATACGCCAAGCGAATTTGAAGCACTTTGTGGTAGAGCATCCAGTAAAGATTGGAAACGCAGTATTCGATTTGGTGGTAGAAGTTTGCAAACATTAATTGATGAACAAATTTTAAAGCCACATGCTACCTCTTGTACTTGTGCGGCATGTTGCGATGATGACAGTGCAGTTAGTATATTACTGTTTTATAATGAATAATTACAATTCATCCATTAATATAATTTCATATTTCAGACAGGTCCTGTAAGATTATTCACGCCATATAAACGTAGAAGAAGGGCAAGAGATACATCTGATAGTGAAACACCATCGCGTAAACTTAAAAGCGATAATTCACGCGATGGGAGTAATAATGATGAAAGTGATGGCGAAATTGTAGTACCTGATAAAGAAGTATGGCCTCAGTTTGTTTCAACAGATGGTTTAGTTGTTCAACAACCACAAGATCAAGATACTGTTGTTCAAAATGTACATCAAACGGAAAATGGACAATGCGACGATGTATTTAAAAAGCTTGATGAGATGTCCAATAAAATGTTAAAGTTAGCTTATGAATTTAGGCGTACCTTGGAAGAGGCTAAAGAAGTAAGTAGACAACAAAGAAGAGAGCAAGCATTAGTGGCACAATTAGGAGGTAGAGGAGATGTTATAGAAACTGTTGGTTTGCAACCAGCATCGGATACTCATAATAAAAAGGTAAAAAGAATTACTTGATAAATTTTTTTTTATCTGAATATACTTACCTTTTTTTTTTCATAATATTTATTTATTTTTAGTGTGCAAATTGTAATAGAGAAGCATTTGCAGAATGTTCTTTATGCAGGCGAACACCTTATTGCTCTACATTTTGTCAACGCAAAGATTGGGCAGGTCATCAAGTAGAATGTGTAAGAGGAGCTGCAGAAACTGTAATGCTTATAGTTGAAAGTAGTAGTGGAGATACTAGTGCTCTTGCTACAACTGCTGGGGACCAATAGCTAGTGTTTCTTACACCTATTCACCAAAGGAATATAGAAATTGAACAAACTAACATAGAAAGTTCAAAATTGAAAAAAGAGATGAAGACTTAAAAAAAATTTCTTTAATGACCAATAAGTCAAAAACTTCTGTATATAGTATAGTAGTAAATATTTTGTATGTATACAAATTAAATTGTAATGATATCATAAGTAAATAAGTAAATTTACACGAAAATTGAAATTTTCTAAAATCATGATACAAAAAATTATAAAAATTATAAATGAAATTTTTTATATATATATGTATATATATATATATATATATATATATATATATATGGAAGATTGTGAACCAAATAATTATAAAAATAGATGATGTGCGTGTATAAATACACTTATTATGTATTTTAAGACAAAGACTTTAGCATATATAGGCGCGCGTATTTACGTATACACATGTGTATGTATGTGTGTATGTGGCGGCGTGCATGCGTGCGTATGTGTATGTGTAGTGTGTGATGTGTGTTATATATTGCAAAGCCGCGCAGGCAGTCGCCCATATTGGAATATTTTCATATTGCCATAAATGGAGCAAAAATCGGTGAATCTTTGCACGAGTAATGATCTGAAACGAAGTATCATACTATATAGATATTTACATATGTTTTCAAGTATTGTTAAACTTTTATGTGCTTACCTATGCAACTATATAACATAGGTAACATTTCACTTTGATGGCTATCATTGCCTGCAATTTATCATCATATCAAACGATGACAAACACTCTTGTATGCGACACTTCTACTTGCGCGGCTCTGATGTATTGTATTACACATGTTAAAAAATATACTTTTACTATTATAAATAATTTTTTTATACAAATTTATATGATTGACCAAAGGAGGTAATTATGTTTTTACGAATATCATTTATACCTCACCTTTTCCTTTTTTTATAGATATCATTTTTTAATCCTTTTCTTATATAATTGTAATACAAATTCAATACTATAAAAATATTATAAAAATTGATATTTATAAACTTTGCTTTATGCTTTACCATACAGTCATATTCCAAATTAGTATTTTATTAAAATTGCAATTACAATGAATGTTCTAAATTCAATAATATTAAGTACTTAAGTAGTACTTTTTTTGTTTAAAATAATAAGAAAAATATTGATCTATAATATATACATAATAACCAAATCATTGAAGTATAATAATAATTTTAATAAATACAACAAATAAGGGATGCAATATCTAATTGAAAATGTATTATTTAACTATTTTTAATATATATATTTTTCAATCATAAAAAATAAATATTTTTTATTATAGTTTTCTATAAAAATAAATATTTTTTAATAATATTTAATTTTTTATAGTTATATGAAATATATCAGTGTTATTGTTTATAATATTAATATCATCATTATCATTTCATTATTATTATATTATTATTGCCAATAATTAATTGTTGCTATAAAAGTTCATTACAGATTTGATAAAATATAAAAATTTGTTTTGTTTGTATATAAAAAGGACAAAAAAAATAAATTTTTTCATCAATTATTAAATGTATTATCCTTATTTTTATACATTTTAATACATTATTTTGAAGTAAATTATAAATATCATTTAGTTTAAACTATCTTCTTGAAAAATTATTAAAATTTTTTAAAATACTAATAATTTCCATAATGTTTCAATCTATATAAAAAGGCAGTATTTGATTTGTTGGAAATTGCTAAATAACCACTACCTGGTGAAAAATCAATAGCTTGAGGCATTGATATTTTTGTTTGATATGTAGGAAAATTTGAAAAAACAGTAAATGATGGTAAATGCATCATTTTGAATGCATTATATTTTTTATCTGAAGCCATTGCTAAAATTTCGGAATAAGAATTAAATTTCAAACTTGTAATTGATGTTACAAAATTGAGAACAATTTTCAAAGGAACAGGATTTTGATTTTGTAATACTGTCTTGCTATTATACACATTAACTACACCTTCTTTACTACCTGTTGCTAAAAATTGACCATTTGGAGACATCGCAATAGAGGCACAGGATAAACATCCATCATCTACAGCTCGATGAATGCATATCCGATTATTTACATCCCAAATATACATTTCATTGCTGTCTTTAATTGTTCAAAAAATAAATAAATAAATGATTGTTAAAAAATATACGAAATTGGATAAAATTTATAAACAAAGAAAACTTACCACCATGTGTAATGAGCATATTACTATCTGGAGTAAAGGCTAATGCTCTACATTTAGCATTCATTTTCAAAGTACTGATAACTTCTTTAGAAGAAGTTGTTAATAAAAAAATTTCACCTGATCGTCCACAAATTGCTAATAATTTTCCATCTGGAGATACTTCATATTTCTAAATAATTAATTTATAAATTTTATTTTTTCTAATCATAATCAAAATTAATATAAGATTAAATAAAATTCCAGTTTTAAAAACCTGCATATTTGTAATCCCACGTGGTAATTGCATTTTATATGTTTTTCCATTTATCAAATTGTAGGAATGACAATGTCCATAATATTGAGAACCAATCAATACTTCTGTACCATCTCTCAAAAATTTTGCTGTACTAATAGGAAATTTCTTATATTGTACTGAATGTAATTTATTATTCTCAATACCATCTACCTATAATTATACCAAATTTTCATAAATTCTTTATTTGAATATGTATAAATACATATAATTAAATATTTTGTCATTACTTGGAAAAGAGATAAAATTCCAGATGTACCAGCAACCAGGGCTACAGTAGAAGATGGATGAAATTCAACACTTGATATAATAGGCCCTTCCATATGTGTTTGTTTATTAATTGGTGATAATGCTTTTATATCAATTTTATTTTTTGATAAATTTTTTATTTTAGGTTTTTCCAAATGATTACTATGCTAAAAATATATATATATATATATATATATATATTATATCAAATAACAAAATAATAAAAAAAAAATTGATACCTTTAATATTTCATTATTTAAATCATCAGATTCTTTATCAATTTTTTCAAGCTTAGCCCATTTTGGATTACCCACGAGCTGTATATATTTGTTACATAAAAAATCTTTATATAATTTTTCTGGCACATCATCTGCTACTTTGCGATTCTGTGCCTTTTCAGCATCTTGTATGCTAATAAGAAATATAAATCAATTAATAATTTAAATAATAATATTATTTAGAAATAATATTTTTACTTATTATTATAATATATATATATATTAAAATATATTTTTTATTATTAAATTTAATATACATACGAATAATGAAAATCATCTTCATCAATCCATGCTGCCGTTTTACTATATTCTTCACAAATATCAGTTTGTATGCTCAAATCATTATTTAAATCATTAGATATAGAAATATCATTATTATTTTTATTAATATTTAACTTAACAGAATCATCGTTTGGTAAATTGTTTATTATATCACTTGGATCACCAAATACAATTCTTTCTAACCTATATATGAATAATAATATAAATTATGTTATTTAAAAAATTTATTATATTATCATTGCAACCATACCTAGCCTCTTCTTTTGGATCATATTCATTTCTGTGTTTTCTTTTTAAAGGTTTAGAATATTTTTGATTATACAATATTTTTGAAGATATACATTTTCTTTTAAATTTTTTATTTTTTATCAATTTTTCATTTTTCAATTTTTTTTGTTTCATAATGAATTAATTATCTTTAATAATAATTTATTTAGATAATATGTTAAAATGATTAAATTTAAAAATTTTTAATATAACTTTAACCGTATAAAATTTGATTTTTTATAATATTAAATTTTTATAATATTAAATTAATATAAAATGTATATATAAATGTTTGCTTTTTAAAAATAAATTTACAGATTTTTAATAATTATATTTCACTACAAGATTTTCATCGACAAGATTTTTATAAATCTTACCATTGACTGCCATTATACTAAATCAACAATATATACATACACTATATTCATATTCAGATCACTAACTATGTGAACTATACTGCATATAAAATTTACTATAAATTGTTTTTTTTTTAAACATATTTATGGAAATACAGAAATTTGTAACTTTTTCAAAAAATTTATTTAATAATATTTCTTAAATAATATTCTTAAATGATTTTTTTGTTTCCTCTTAAATGATACATATATGTATGTAAGTAAATAATATACTGGATCCAGGATCAAGATGAATAAAACTTTAACATTCTTCATTGTAAGATGATAATGAAGATTTAGAATCAATATCAGAAGATAAATGTTCTTCCATTGCAAATAAAGAAGGACATTTCGGTTGATATTGTTCTACAGCTTCTAAAAGAGTATTTGGATATCCCGGAGAATAATATCTAAAAATTAAAAATTCAAAGATATATTATAATATAAAATGAAAAAAATGAAAATTAAAGAAAGAAAAGAGCAGAAAAGAGTAGGAAAGAATAGAAGATCTTAGAGAGAGAGAGAGAGAGAGAGAGAGAGAGAGAGAGAGAGAGAGAGAGAGAGAGAGAGAGAGAGAGAGAGAGAGAGAGAGAGAGAGAGAGAATATTAAAACATATATAGAAAATGAATAGTGATTATTAAATATAAACAATTTATCCTATCTTATAAATTAATATAAAAATTCATATTGAAGTTAAAAATTAATAAATTTATAAATATTTTGTATATATAAGTTTGATCAAACACTTATCAAGCTATTAATAATAAATATAAGATCATTATAATTTATATTAGAGCGATTACAGAAATTATCAAGTTCATATAAAATTATTGATCCATTAAAATCCAAGTTTATATTTTTCCAATGCAATCAGTGTGACAATATGGCGGTTACGCCTTATATTATGTACTTGTCCGATTTAAATTAAGACATACAATCTAGAAACAGAGCTATAGTTATTTGCATTTATTGTTCGTATAAACGACTGTTAAGAAGATTATTTTTTTTATTAATAAAAACTTCGTGTTTCCAAATTTTCCTCAGCAAGTAAGTCATTAATAGGGTTATGTCATAAGCAACTAGTGTTTCTTTTTCTTTTATATACTTTTGTTATTACTTTTATATACATATAATTCTTTATATACATTAATTATTTAATTATTTTGATGAATAAAATAATTCAATTTTAAATATTAAAAAAGCAATTATTTCAATAAAATGATATCTATTGATATTTATATTGAGAAATGACAATTTAATAAAAATAAAATATAGTTTTCTCTAGCAATATTATAAATTATTATAAATTATTTAATAAATATATCTCATATTCATTAAAATAATAATAATGAAATTTTAAAAATATAAAGTATTATCAAAAATCAAATATTAATATAAAATAAAATTTTTATAATTTTCATAAATATAAAATTATTCTAATTCAAATAATCTTTAGAAGAAATATAAAAATTATATACCTGATAATTTCTTCTGGAAAACAGCAATTTATAATTTGTATATATTCAAAAAGTGTTGAACCAGGATCAGTCTGGATTTCTTGTACTTTCTTTAAACCACCAGATGTGACAAATAATCTTCTTGCTCTAGCATCATGAGGCAAAATCTATATATTAAAATAATAAATGTTTTGATTATTCTTTATATTATATTTATTATTTCCTTATGTTAATATTATTAACTTATATAAATAATCAGAAACATTATTGATTATTAATTTGGTTATAATTTGAATTTAAGAAATAAATAAAATTTTTGAGTTTTAATCTACATACGATTTTTATCATTATTTCGCTTTTAAACATCGCTTGCAATATTATAAAAACCAAGATTTGCCTAAATTTTTCATCTTTTTATCACAAAAAATATCATTTTGAAATTCCAAAATAAAGTTGTGAAATAACATATCTATCACAAATTTTAATAAATTTTTTATCATTTTAAGTAATATTATTGTATATCATAAAATATGAATTATTAAATTTTTTCAGCTTCACTATGGTACCAAAAATCGACCGCTAAAAGGAAACGGAAGAAAATTTAACAGCATTTTTTTCATAATTATTTTCAAGTTTTTAATCTTAAACAATTGCAGTTTATCTTTTTTATTATAAAGTATAAACTTTTTAATAAAATTTAATCTTGAACAATTTATGCATATTGGAAAAAAAAATTCTTCGAATTTTTGAAAAAGAATTTAAAGTATCAATTAATAAATAATATTCTAAATACAACGATTTTAATAAAATAATCGGAAAAAAAAATTTAATGAAATAACAAGAATAAAAATCAAAATTGAATTGCAAGATTTAAAGTATTGCAATTAAAAGATAAAATAAGACAGATGCCTTAAAATTTAAATATTCAACTGATAAAAGATGATATCATTGTATACAAAAACTAAATTATACTACATATTAAATAATGCTGTTCATAAGATTTCTAGCAAATATTTCAAACATGATTAACATAAAAGTCTGTCATTTATAAGAATTTAACTTGTTCTAAAATTGTGCAGTGTAATCACAGGAGTATTACAAGGTACAAAAAGTATTCTTTATATAATATCTACAGTTGAAAATTTTGAAATACATATTATATATTGTATATTATTGGTATAAAGACATTAAGTAAAACAGTGAAAAATTAACTATAGACATGATAAACAATCAACATTGTGTTATTCTTAATTCTGGAGAGACCAATAGCTATCATCAGCCGGTCTCTGCAAAACCTTCTGTTGTTTCTGTATCGAGTATTGATTCTGATGTGAGTGACAGAAGAGATGTACGTGAAGAACTTTATGCTGGAATTTTTAGAAGACATAGAAAGACCATACTTGTATTAGGCAGTTTTCTCAAAATGTTAAGGGTGAATAGAAACATGAACAATTATGCTAGTATTAAACCTAATGATGACAATGATGAATAAAGGAATGATTATATTGCATGAATGAAATAGAAAATCAAGTCTAATTTTTTATAATAAAATTAGTTAAAATAAATTATTGTTATTGCTTTGTAAAAAAAAAAGAGAAAAAAGAAAAAAAAGAACTAAATACAATTTAATTAATATAAAAATAAAATTAATATAATTTAATTTTTTAAATATACATTTTTGTATTTTTTTCTTAAAAAGAAGCTTATCTTACATAAAGTTCTATCTTCGCAAATATTTATCTTTTAATTACATCCAACCATCATATATTATGGATCTATTTACCATGATGACTATGTAGATCATAAATTTGTACTTATTAACATCATTTTATGTATGTTTTGTAATAAGAACATATGAATCTATCTGGATATTTCGCTTAAAAATAGCATTATTAATTGATAAAAAATATTTAAGAATCATTTATATCAATAAATTTATATGTAACTTTTAGATATAAAATTATAACACAAATTATTATTTATCATATTTTTTACAAAGCAAGACATTTTAATTAAAATATAAATATTTTAAATATCATTTGATATACTTTATTTTATTTTTATATTTTGCTTTTTATAATAAAAATTAAATTTTTCTCATGTTATAAGATAAATTATTTATATATTAAAGTAGAAAATTTTTCAAATTATTTTCAAATATTATTTATACAATTATTATAGAATAATATAATTTTTTTTTTCTTTTCTCATTTTTCAGAGATACTTGGATAAATTGCATGCTCTAAACCGAGTATATGCCTTAATTGCTTTACAATTTGAAATTATTATACAACAAAAATTTTGGTGAAATGAAATTTTAATTATTGTAATATATTTGTTTATAAAAATTTTGAGTTAATTTGAATAAACGCTTTTAAGATTTAGAATTTACAAAGCTTTATAAAAATCTCATAGTTTGGATTTATTTATAATTGTTATTCATTACTTGTTTTTCTTTTTAATTTTTATCACAATTTTTTTCAAAATAAAAATAAAAATGAAAAAATTGCAAGAGTAAATAAAAAATTAGCAAAATATCTATAACAAAATGAAAGTAACTATTACTGCCAATCACGTATATAATACATTTCTTTACTTTATATCTATATATAAAAGCTAGATAATGCAATTCGATTTAAATATGATCAACTTTTTTGAGATGTAAATTTAATAACAATCTTTTATTATTTATATTTATAATTTTTATATTATTGATCTCTTTATATGAAATACTGCCATTATATAGAAATATATGATATAATAAATGCAATAGTTTAAAAAAAAGTGTTTGAATATTTAAAATTGCGATTAAATATGTGTATATAAGAAGCACTTAATAATTCGATTGTTTTTATATTTTAGTTGAACTATTTATTATCTTAAGACTGAGAAATGTGCTTTTTCAGAATATACTATCTGCTATAATATTTATAGATAAGTATTAAAAATAAAAATAATTAAAATGGTCTTTGTAATTATCAATTTTTTCACTTCAATCAAATATCAAATGCAATGACATTTATCATATCGATATTATTATCCTTTTCATAAAAGGATTGACATTTTATGGTATGTTATGATTAAAGTTAAATAAGTATTTAAATTAAAATAAATATACAATTTTGAAATGTATAAAATACATGAAAATTATGAAAATATAAAAAATTCAATTATATCAATCCAGAATAATGTTATAAAATGAAAATTTTATTAATAATTTATATATGATAAAAATATACCATTATATGTTTAACTAATTAATTTTTTAACAATTTCATCAATATCAAGTTACTTGATAATGATTCACACGCGCGCGCGCGCGCGCGCACACACACACACACACACACATTTATTGTGTAATTATACTGTGAAATAAAATTACGATTAAACAATATTGTGCAATAAATTTTACTATTTAGTTAAATTTGTTATTGATTTATATAATTTATCTCATTATATGCATATGATAAATAATAAATTATAAGAAACATTTTATTTTAATTAAAAATTTTAAAAAATACTATATCAATTACTGTAATATTTTATTTCAATTTATAAGTATTATGTACAACTTATAAAGAATATGTATAAAATAAAGAATTACATATAAAACAAGATATTAATTGTATTTCTTACCTTACTAAATTGTCCAAGTACATATTTTAGAATATTAGGTGGCGAATCATATAATAAAGCTTCCAAAGCTTCAATATACATACATTTTTGTAATATTTGTTTCAGTGCTGTATTACATTTTGCTTTAAGATCTTCTGAACTATTTGGATTATTATAAAGCTAAAAATAAATTATGAAATTAATGATGAGCAATTAATAAGAATATAATATAAAAATACTTTTTTAATATACTTCTAATAACTTTGGAAGAATATTTGCAACTGCCACTGCCTTTGCATGTTCTGATGTATGTTTTCCAATTTGACCAATTGCCCATACAGTAACCGCAAGTGTGTGATCATCATTTTCTTCATGTAATATTGTAGATAAGTGAACAATTCCCTATAATAAATATTTGTTTTTATTTTTTATTTTTTTAATATCATAACAACATCATACTTTAGATCCTATAACTGCAATAGCTAACTGATCTGAATGTCCTGCAATATATCCAATTGCCATTATTGCTGGTAATCTAACTGTTAATTTTGAAGTGCTAAATAATTCGACAAGTGCACCAATACCACCAATATTCACAATAAGTTGGGCCATCTAAAAAAAAATGTAATTATAATGGAATAGTATATTGCAAATAAATTAAAATATAATTTTTTTACTTCTAATGTATGTTTACAAATTTCTCTGGTTAACATTGCAGCAGCTTTAACAACACATTCATCAGGGTGTGCCATATGTACAAGAACATCAGGAAAAATTTCAGCTTCAATAATAGATTCTGCCAGATGTGCAGAATGTTTTGCTATACTGCTTAATGCCAAAAGAACTTGACGCTATGTATATTATTAATAAATAAAATATTATATTATAAAATCATTCTGTCTATATGGGGTACCTTATATCACCTTTAATTTAGTATCAGGATTAGATAGTGCCTTTGCAAGAAAAGGAATGGCTCCTGCATCAACAACATTTTCTGCAAGTTCAGTAGAATGTTTGCTTATATCAAATAAAGCAGATGCAGTAATTTGTTTTATACATAATTCAGGTTCTTGCAAGGACAAAACCAAAAGTGGCACAGCTCCTATGAATTAAATAATTTATATAGAAGAATATAATTAATTTATATAATGCTATATAAATACCTGCATCTACTGTAGTTTGAGCTAAACTCTTATTGTGTCTAGCAATATATCCCAATGCCCAAGCAGCAGCTTCCTTAACACCAGAATCAAAATCTTCCAAACAAATTATTATAGTGTCCAATCCATTACTTTGAATTACCATAGATGCAAATTCAGGGGAATGTCTCGCAATTGCACGTAAAACAAATAGGGCTGCCTTTTTATAAAATTTCTATAACAAATATGCTTTAATGTTTTCATAATTTATTTATTATGTTTTAAAATATAATAAAATCTACTAAAAAAAAGAAATATAGTTTTCTACAACTAAAATGCTTACATTCATACATTTTGTTTAGCAATATTCTTCAATAATTGAGGTAAAATATCCATTCTTACAATAGTCTGTGCCAATTTATGATTGTTATTTGCAATTTTTCCTAATGCAACAGCAGCCATATGTTGAATAGATGGTACAAGATCTGTTAGCAAAGGACATAAAAGATCCAAAACACCAGCAGCTTCTAAACATTCTATAGTGTTCGGTTTTGAAGCAAAATCAGCAATGGATTGAACAAACAATAGACGAGCCTTTTGATATTGATCAAAAACTATAAATATAAAAGAATTATCAATATTAATATTATACACAGATATAAGAATTATTATATATATAATAAATTACTAATACAAATACAAAAAAGATATAAAAAATATTTTATTCTATTTTATTTTTATATTATTTATATTATTGTCATATATATTAATATTAAAAATTAAAAATATTAATATTAAAAAACCGTAAAATTAAACTAATTTAAAAATTATACCTTGTAAAATTGAACGTGCCGTCATTTTCGTTTATAATAAATTTGTAAATATACATATGCAATGTAATATGTTTTTATTTCATTTAACTATCATATGTTTAAAAACGAAAAACTACCGCTCCTTGCATACTATGCACTATAGTGACTTGGTAAAACAACATAAACAAATATTTGATCGAATAGAATATATGTTTATTAATTGTCAAAACTCATAACTATTAAACAGAATTTAGTAATAAAAAGATATAACGATAATAGCAAAACAATTTTTTTTACATAATAGTTATTATTAAAAGATGACTGAAGATTTATTATCTAAAGAAAAAGGATTTCATCAGTTAAATAAAGAACTTGAGCAAAAGGCATATAATTTAATGACAAAAATAAATTGTGTTGTTAACACTTATAATAATGGATATTCAATTTCTAATTTGAAAAAACATCAAATAAATGTGTCCCAAGAAAAAACAAGTTCAAATAGTATAATAATGCAAAATGAATATAATTTTCAAGTTCCGGTTAAACGAAATTCATCGTTACCACATATTTTCAATCAATTTTCAACTTCAAAATTGTAAGTATGAGAGAAAAATAATAATTTATTTTTAATAAATATAATTTTATTATATTTATAAATATAATATTTTAAAATATAATTTTATTATATTTATAAATATAATATTTTAAAATATAATTTTATTATATTATATATATTATATGTATAAAATTAAAAAATTATATCATCTTAAATTTAATTTGAAAAAGAATCAAAATTTCATATTAAAATATTGAATTTATATTTATATATAATTTTTATTATATTTTATGCTAGAAAACTAGAAGGATTACAGAAGGATAACGAAGATGATATTTTTAAACAAAAAAATCTAGCAAGTAAAACTGTTTTTAATTTCTTAAAAGCTAAAATAGATATATTACATAATGAGCTGCAAACAATGCGTATTGAATATAAAAGAAAGGTATTTAGAATTTATTTAATATTTTTTTAATTGATTTCTATATATATATCACAGTTATATTATCTTTTTTTAGAATGATATTTGTAAAAATTTAGAATGTGAAAGTAAGAAAATTGAAATTAAGTTGAAGACTGAAATAGAATCGTTAAAAGAAACAGTTACAAAATTAGAAAATACTAACAAGGAAATACAATGTCAATCACAGGCATTACATGTAGAAAATTTAATTTTAAAAAAAGTATGTAATATGTATATATTAAAATATTTAAATATATCATTTTATGTATTAATATTTTATAGCATTTTTAATTTGTCTTATACATATTAACAGGATTTGGATAGACTTCAAAAGCAAATAAAAATAACAAATCATCAATCTAATAGTTGTATCATAAGATTAAATAGATCTTTAGAAAACAATGATAAACTTAAGAATGCATTGAAATATTCTGAAGTAGAAGAAAAGGTGCAGTTTATAAAACTATTTAATATTACTCATAATACAATTTTACAGATTTTTAGTCATAATACAATTTTATAATTAATTATAATATAGATTTTTATCCTGTTTTATTTCATAGGAATTGAAAATTCAAATTAAAGATCTACAAGAGGAAAAAAAATTAACAATTAATCATTTGCGAAAACAACTTTCAGAATTAATACAAGTGTTTAAAAAACAAATGTTAATTGTAGATAACTTAAAGAAGCAAAATGTATGTATATATTTTATATCTTTTATATAAAATTACATATACAAGTTTATGTATGTACTTTAATTTATATCTTATAATCTATATATGTGTGTATATATATATATATATATATATATATACACATATATATATATATATATACACATATATATATATATACACACACATATATATATATATACACATGTATGTGTATATGCATGTAAATACTCAATGCACGCAAGGCATGCTTACTGGCAGTTGGACAACTAAAATTAGCAAAAGAAGATTTTTCAAGATTATTGGATCAGAAACCTGAAAATTTATAATATATATTATATATAAAACATTTATTAAATGTATGTAACTACTGCAATACATTGCAAAAGATGGAATAATTTCATTTCATAGCCATACATTTTATACAATTTTATATTACATGATATTATATATCCTTAATAATATTTTTTATGAAAAATCTGTGTTTTTCAATACATTACCTGTCATTCATTATGAAATTTGAAAATTTTATGTTTCTTGATTTTAATTTTATAATTCATCCCAATATCTTTATTTGATTTATTTTATATCTAAAATGTCTTTTTCAGCATATATTTTTAATATTTAATAAATAATTTATTTTGAAAAAAATATATATATATATGTAAATGAATTTATTACAAAAAAAGTTAGAACAAAATATTCTAAATATATATTCATTATGTAAATCATATATGTGTAAAAAATTGTATTGGTACTTTCATTTTAAAATATTATGGATTATTCAATTTTACAAAAAAGATATGCAATTGATTTTCATTATTACTTAATTTAATAAACTTAACTGAATCTTCATTTAAAATAATTTTTAAAAATATTTTTCAATTTATTTACATTCTCACATCTTATTTTATGCTTAAAAAATTTGATTGAAAATGACAAATCTTAGTATGTATAAAAATTCATTTAATTTATCTTTAAATTTAATTTTCAAATGTTTCAGAAAAAACTGATTTTTCAAAAAGCTTTTTCATCAAATGAACTTTATAAATTCTTATTTTATATTCTTTTAAATGATATATATACCATTTTATATTTGCTATGCTTATAAAAGCAGTTTGACGTATTCTAACATTATCATTTGAAAGCAGTTAAATAACATTAAGTGTCACAAAAAAGTGAACAAAGATAAGTATATTTATTTGCATTTTAATTATTACTGTGTAATCTAATTTTAGTGTTAAACTATTAAAATCCCTATTACATTCTGTTTAATAAAATATATTAAATTAATTATTTTTGTTTTTCTTTTAATATGAAGATATTATCTTTTTTTTTCAAATATTTTATTATAACTCCCTGTTCCCTTTTTGATGCTATTTGCTTTTTTTTATAATTACGATAACGTTTCGTTTAAAATTCTAATTTTATAACTCTTTTACATATTGTGTTTTACAACTCAACCTCACATACATGTATACATCAAAATCTGCTATCCTTATTAAAATTAAAAGCATCGATACATTAACAATTTTCTTATTTAAGTCATTATTTGTTTACATTTAAAATTATACTATATCATTTTCGCATTTTAATATTGCACTTTTAATATTGAATTTATTATAGCTTCTAAAACATAATTTTCAATAAAGTAAATAAATCATATCATAAGATTTTGATACATTCGTCGCTGAGAAAAAATATACAAGAAATAAATTTTTTATATGTAGATGTAATAATATACACAACCTACATTTCTGATTTGAATATTTTTAAATAAAATATTATTTCATATTATTTTTATTATAAATTAACTGTGAAAATAATTATATAATTTCTTTATTTCTTTGAACCATAATAAAAACTTATGTAAATGTGAGAGTGTAACTCACGAAAACAATGAACTTTATATTATTAGGGCAGACTTTTTTATTCACTGGTATAAAATTTTTTCTGTTGTACACGTGATTAATAATTAAACTTCTCTAAATGTTGCATTAAAATGTATTACTATCTATGTATTTAAATTCTTGTTTTTCATATTATATTATAATACAAATAATTAATGAAATTACATTTCTTTCTTATTTTATAATCTCATAAAATTATATTAATGCACTTTATGCTATTTGAAAGAAAAAGAAAAAAATAAAAAAAAAAAAATAGTGCATGCCCAGCCTTTCATCCTCGTTCATTAATAAGTGTTTTACAATATATGTTAAATTTATTTAAAACATTTGTTTTATTTATTTCACTCTTATCACGCTTAACTCTAAATTTTATTCGCTCTTTTCTCTCTCTCACTTTTTTGATTGATTTTACGAATTTATAATTTTGAAAACATATTTTTTACTATTCCTTATTAACATAAAAGATTAGATTCGTGCATTTTTCATTTCATAATACGATAATATGATATCAAAAACTAACAACATTTGAATTTATGTCAAAGACGGCGTAGACAGTAATACATCTAGCAGCTTGACTATGAAATGATTTTATTAACATATTATAAAAACCAGACTCTAAATGCGACCAGAGGGACAACATGGTACAAGGGCATCCATGTACAAGGAGAATGTATGAGATTCAAATTCGAGACTTAAATAAATATTGTGACAATATCTAGAAATGACATTGAATAGTCATCTTTCATTTGCTTGTATTGTTGCTGCCATATCGTTGTCTTGGATCAACTTGATCATGCCAGGTAGCTATAAGTGTCCTTTTGGCCCTCTGTGCGCTCCAGATATTCTTTTTCAATTAAAATATCTATACATTTCTGAAAAAGCAGAATTATATTAAAATTATATTTATTTTATTTTGATTTATATTTTTTAAGAATTCTACTTATATTATATCATATATAATATTATGTTATAATGAGTTTATATATTTATATAAATTTACATATATATATTAATTTAATAATAAAATTTTAAAAATAATAAAAAAAAAAGAAAAGATACTGACCTTAATGACATGTACTCTTGGTTTGAACCTAGAGCTTAATTGATTCAATACTTCAGCTACCAATTGCTGATGTTTCAATACTTTTCTCATTTTCATAATCCTAACAATAGCTGCCTGAATTAAGAGCTTTCTATCTTCTTCTATATTTTTTTGTGTTGTTTCTTGTTCAATCTTTAATTCCGTTTTCATTGGTATATTAATATTTACTCTTAGTTTCTTGCTGTCATAAAAGTAATATATCAATATAATTTCTGGTGAAACAAATATCAGAAATAATTAAATTAAATATACTTTTTATATCCTGTAAATAGTTCCACTGTTGACAGTGGCGTCAATTCAGCTTCGTCATCAGTAGCTGCCGTTAATAGCTTAGCTTTCAAGAGTATTTGAATAACCTATGAAAATAATTATATCACTTAGAATCTCTTTTATTTCATTTTTAATTTTTATTATATTACCTGAAGCAAAAAATCCATTTTTATTTGTGTAGCATCATGTAATTGTTGAATCGTCCACACTGTGGATCCATTATATTGTAATAAAACAGCCATTTGAAATGTGGATGCTTGTAATGTGTATCTGCAATTAAATAATGAATTTTCATTTATAATGTAAAATATTTTTTTGGGATCTTAAATTTTATTGTTTTATAACCTATTTTTAAAACAATTTGTATGCAATTCTCCTTTAGACATATTGTACAACCAATTCAACTTTCTTCCACTATGTTGTGAACTATAGAAGGTAGTGAACCTATGTACAGATCTTTCTAGCTGTAACATAAAAATATTTAAACTATAATATTATCTTTTAAATTGATTATAATATTTGATATATATTGATTGATAATTATTTACCTCTGTTGGCAATGAAAACGTAAAAGACTGTTGAAATGGCCAGGAGCCAGAAGACAGGACTTGTATATTGAAATCTATATCCAATGGTTCAGCAGAATTTGTTAAATGCCTTCTAAATTGTTCATTTAAGTCCTTAGATACACCAATATCCTGTGAACAGACTGCTACAATTATAATGTTATATAATTTTAATTAATATTCTTAAACAGTATAAAAATAATCGCCTATAAAAATGTAAAAAAAAAAAAAGTTTGAGATACATAAAATTAATGCAAATTAACTAAAAAGAATATCATAGCATAATACAGTACCTGAAACATTCGTTGCAATTTTGAGGTGTATTCAAAACCACAAGCTTGTTTCAATTTAGAAATCATAGAAGCTTCTGCATCATCACTGGCAGACATATGTTGTACTAATCTTTTTGCCAGCATTTTACTATAAAACTTTTGAAACACATCTTTGTCTTCTATATATTTAAATACCACCATCTGATTGATTAAAAAAAAATTTTTATCAAATAAAAACTTATTATTATTTATAATTTTAATAATTTTTTACTCACAACTTGATTCAATGTATCTTCAAGTTCAGCTTCTTCAGGATTTTTACTACTTTTTTTTAATAATAGGTCACAGTATTTTGCTAATAATTCTGGTGATTTACTGCTGCTATTTGCTGCTCTAGTTACTGAATTACTGTTAATAAATCTTCCACAAGCTTTATCAAGAGCTGCCACAAAACCACTGTCATTATTAAATGCAACAAGTACTAAAGCATTATATTTCTTATGAACTTCCAGAATTGTGTTTACATAAACCTTTGGATCCTATAAAAATACTTATGATATAAAGTTAGATACCAAGTTATTATTAATATATAATTATTATAAATAATAAACAAATATACATTGGCTGCAGAATCACCACATTTATCAATAGCTCCAAGTCCTTGATTAGCTATATGACCTTCTAAAAGATTCCTTAATTCGCCAAGTCCATTTGGAATCCTTGCTACTAATTGATACATTCGACCTAAGTCTATGTTCTTATCAGCATCCAAGAGATTTTGAAATTCAGAATGAAAAATATCTAAATGTTTCTCAATTAACACTCTCTCACATGTTTTTGCTAATTTATCATGGGTTGTTTGATGCAAATATACTTGAACTCGTTTTTGTTCTTCTAATAATCTTTGTTCTGCCTATAATAAACTGGTATTTATTAAAAATATCTTTAGAAAATATATCAATATAACAAAATTTAATTTCAAAACCTTTTTCATGTATTCTGTAACTGGATTTTGTCGGAGGAACTCAGAACTTTCACGAGTGTAAAACCTTTCTGTATCTTCAAGGAAGACATTTTCAAAAGAATTACTGTAAACAGTAAGATTCTGTCCTTTAGCACCAGGATCTTCTTCATTCATACCTAATTCTACATAACAATTGATTACGCCACTGACTAAACGTGTATTTATTGTTTCACCATTGCGTTCTCTCTCAATTAATTTAAGTACTGCATTAGTAACCTGTTGTATTTAATCTCATTTGTTAATTCATATATTTTTCATATATTTATCTATTAAATTAAATCGCTTACTTGTCTATTTAAATGCTTGAATAAGTTATCTCGCCATGTAACCAAAGCTGATTGATATACTTCGTAGATTCCTTTACGACCTTCTTCACATTCTCTACGTACCCAATGTCGATTTAGATATGAACATACACCATTCAATACTTTACTACTAAATTGATATTCTTCCCATTGTCTTGTATAGAACTGTAATACATCTTCATCCATCAAGTCAATTCCATGCTGCATAAAAGATATTAAATTAAAATATTAAATACTATATTTTAATATTAATTAATAGTAATAAGCAAAAAAAAAAAAAATCACCTTTAATAAACTTATAAGGTAATTTCTAAGAAAGTCACGTAAACGTTTATATAACTCCAAACCAACTAACTGTGCACCTCCTTGAGAAATTTGTCCTTTCTTACTTTTGGTCGATGTTCTAGTTAATTGTTGATGAACACTTGTGCAATAATTATATACATGTCTAATGAGTTATATAATACAATAAGGAAATAATAAAACAAATATAAATATAAACAATTATTTTATTATTATTTATTTATTTTTCTTTTCTTTTTTCATTATTTAATTTTTAAATTATAAAGGATACGTGTACAATTCTATATATCTTGGTTTAGACATACATTGCCTGTTGTAAACTTGTTCAATACCCTCACGAAGATCTCCCCAAATTTGATCTAAGTCTATTTGTTTAAGACCTGCTGGGCCTCCTTGATGGCTCCCAGCTCCTCCTCCGCCTCTATGCCCTGACATCCTATTTTTATACGCTTGTCGAGTGAGCGTCACTGTTACTATTGTCTACTATAATTTCTGTAGAAAAGATACAAAATAAAATTTGCTATGTTTAATTTGATATATGAGAAATATAACATAATAATGTGAATAATAAATAATAATTAATAAAATTTTACTTTTACATATAGAAATACAATATTAATTTCATTCATATATAATATTTTAAAACCTAGATAAAAATGATGATGATTGATGATGATGATGATGATGATGATGATGATGATGATGATGATGATAATAATAATAATAATAATAAAAGTAATAATAAAAATAATAATAAAAACAGAAAATATATTTAATGGTTGCAATAAATTTTAAAACATTCTATTATATCTAATGATTTCAATTAATGATTAATTATTCTAAAATTTTAATGTCACAATCATTTGCTTATATATACATTTAAAGCTGTTGAAATCTTTTATAAAACTATAAATAAAATTATGTAAAAACGTTGTGCATTAAGAAGAGTATTAAAGGAAAGTGATTGTGAATGTGATTGGATAAAAATATTTATGAGAAACAAAAAATAAAAAATGATAAAAAAAAAAAAAGAAAAAAAATTCATTTGAGCATAAAAGGTTAATCGGTAATCGGAAGATCCATACCGATGTAGTTACATCAGGATGCACATCGTTAGCAGTAGCTCGAATTTTTCGTCAGGAAACTTCAGAACATCGCAAATCTTCGTGTTATAACACTACCATCCGTCATTGAAGATCCATAAAAAGCAATTGACAGAAATAACACCATTGCAACCCATTGCCATAAGAAAAAACTTTTTCCGTTGATAGAACGAGGGAAATATTGTGAGATAGAAAGCGCGCACTCACCTGTCGACGTTCACCACCGCATAACAGGCAGAGTTGGACAAGGGAGTTCTCGTGAAAACGTGGTGGCTACTTTTAACAATCACCGATACTTTGTTCTACATACGCTTTGACAAGAAATTTACACTGCATCTGCTTATTACTTCTGTGCTCTATACGATGACAAGCACAGTAAAACCGCGAACCTAAAATGTTGTATCTATGTACCCAAAACTCACTACAATTCCAATCTGCTACTTTACTTCTGACAGGTTAGGCATCATTGTTACCAACGAAAGAGTGTTTTCTCAAATTTGCTTTGTTGCAAACAAAATATATTTTACTCTTTAAACTATAATTAAATTTTTATTTATTTATTTTTAATATTATCTCATATTAATTTACATTTAAAAATTATATAAATTAAAAATCTTTAAAACAGAAATCATCAATAACTATAAGAAATAATAGTGCTTTCCTTTTAAAAATATGGATATATTGATTATGAAATTAATATATAAAAATCTTAACAATAGTTATTTTTTTGCATTATACAATATTTTATACATATTTATATAATTAAAAACACTTACTATTATTATATATTAAATATAATTTTGCTAATGTTACTGCTTTGGTTATTTTTATAAATATAAAAAAAAATTATAAATATTATATAGTTTTTAAATAATATAAACAAATTAAACTCAAATATTTAATATATAAATTCAAATAAGTTAAATTTAATTATACTTAAATCTTTTTTTAATATAATATTATTTTATTATTTATCTTATTTTAATATATAAAATATATATTGAAAAGTGAAAAAAAAAATATAATTTTAAAATGATTCAAATATGCATAATATTTTTAAAAAAATAAAACAATAAAATTTGGAATTTTTGGAATGTAAAATCTAGATATAATAAACACAAGTAATATAAAATATTTTATTTAAATATTTATAGTTTTATATATTTTATTAAAATAGATAATAAAATTATTGTTCTAGTAAATTTTGTTAAAATTTTGTTAATATTATACTAGAAAATTTTTATTTTATTTAATTCAATAAGGAAGTAACATTAATAATTTTAATATTTATATAAGTAAATATACATTGAATTTAATAGATAAAAGGAATATAATGATTGATCAAATAAAGGAAATATCTTGATGAAAAATAAGATGATGTAATGTTGCAGATTAAATTTTTTTATTGCCATAATAAGCTGAAATACAAAATTATCCATATATAACTTTATGATTTAAGAATAAATTATTATTTTATGCAATGCTAAATTTATATAAAAACTTACTTTATGATCGATAATTGAGGCATGCCTGGATCAGCACCTTTCCTAAAGCCTGTAATAATAAATTAATTTTAAAATAAATTGATGAATTGATTTACATATAATGGATTAATTTTATTATAATATAATATTATTGCATATGAGTTATTTATAATTGTTAAATAAAAAAAAGTTGTAAGAAAAAACTAACCTAAGAATAATATAGCGGGAATAAATCCCCAATGAAATATAGCTTTGCTCACATCCAAAATAATAGCAACTTTTTGCTTTGTACGTGGACACATCGCCATTTTTATAGATTTGTTATGTACAAAATTAATATAGTTTAGATTAATATTTATATATATTACGATATAGAATATATGCAATTGATGAACTTCGATATAATGATGAGTATACGTACAATGAAATTTTGAACGATTACGAAAATCAAATGTTATTGAAAACAAGCGTATTTTTTTATAATTATAACATGTGTTTCCTTTTGCCAATTAATCAAATTTATTCGATTATACAAATATCATATTAAGTCATATTTTTATTTTATTTTGTTTTTTTAATCAACAATTGAAATTTCGATTATTGAAGACAATCTTTAATTTCTTTTAATAGTATATCTATCTAATATTTTGTAGTTCATGCTTATGTTCATGCTATGTTTTGACGTTCGTCCATTATGTAGAATATTTCAATTTATTTTTTCATTTTTACTTTTCTCTCAATGGTAATTTTATCTATTTATATCTGTAAAATATCTTTTAAATATACTAAAATTTAGTAAAAAAAAAGAGAGAGAAAGATAATAATTATTGTATATTTTTTTAATATTTTGAAAATATAAATTTATATTCGTATTATAAAATATTCTTTCAGAGTTCATCATATTATTGTATTTGGGGTTTATGTGATTCACGGCAATATTGTTGCGGTGATAATGTTTGCTGCGATGAAACTGATTTTAATATGTTACTCGTAACGTATGTTTAATATTTCTTTAATTTAATTATCACATATAAATAATAATATTGACAATTTCATATTAACAGGATTATTTTTGGAATAATTATCGTTATGACGTTCTGTTGTATTTGTTTTTATTGCATCTCTCGGCGAATTTATACGTCTTTTCTAAAAAAATATTTTAAAATTATATATATTTTAACTCAAAAAGAGTTTAAAGAAAAAGAATGGGAAGATAAGGTAAATATTGTAATGATTAAAGAATCAAAAGTAGAAGATTGCGTTGTATGAATAGAAAAAAAACAAAAATTATATTCTAATAAACATTATACTTACATATTCTATATTATTTTTTTCTCAACCCATTATTATTCCGATAATATTAAGAAATGTTCATGCTTTGATATTAAAAATTATTTTATTATGCATAACAAAACAATAAATAATTGTGTGATAAATAAAAATAATATAATTAATAGAATAAATATTTTTGAAAAAAATATAATAATACAACATTATATCTTTTCGATAAGAAAAGAATGATCATATAAATTTTTTCATTAAAAAAATAGAACTACTACATTAGATGATTAGATCGATCAATTAAAATTTTTGTTATGCAATTTGTTGTATTTGTCGAATAGTACTTTAGTTTGTACTAATTTATTTATTACGATTCAGTTTACTTATATTGGCAATCCTGTGTTTGATGACGTCATTGTAAAGTTCCGAAATTGAAATCAATAAACGGTGTGCAATGTTGTGTGCACATGATAGTCGAAGCGAAATGGTGATTATATCAAAACAATTTGGCAGAGCGTATCGTTTTTATTTGTTAAATACGAGAGTGTAAATATTCTATTAGAAGATGGCCCGAAATACGAAGAAAAAATTGGCGATATTCGCTGGAACATCAAAATGTTTAATATATGTGAGTGATTTTTTTCAATTTCAGCATATTTGTTTCGATATTGTTTATTCAAAAATATCAAAGTTATTCTTTAGAAGTTACACTTTATATTTTAAATTTATAAAAATTTCTTTTTAAAATAAATTACAAAAGATTTAATTTTTTTCTAATATATAAACTATGCGATTTTTTTCTTTAATTGAATTTGCCAAATATTTTTTTTTATTTATTTAAAAATGATCGCATTTACTTCATATTAAATAATGTAAGATCAATTTTTAAATTATATTTAATCTCTCTCTTTTATTCTTTTTTATACAATTATATACAATATATAATATACAATATTTATTTATGCATTATTTAAAATTTAAAAAAATAACTTGTTTTAGGCAGAAGCAAAGTACTGTGCCTCTGAAATGCCTGGAGAAATAAAATATTACGAGTGAGTTTTATCTAAATATATTTATCTTATAAATGAGTGAAGAGAAATAAAATGAAAAGAATAGAAAAATTTTTTTTTTCTCTAAAATAGTAAAATTTTTTGAATTAAAATAATTAAAAAAAAAATGATAACAATTAAGGAAAAAATGGAAAGAAAGAAGAAAAGAAAGAGAAGGGCAGGAAGAGGAGAAAAAGGAGGATGAAGAGAAAAAAAGAAAGATAAAAATGAAGTATAGAAAATGTGTCAAAGTGAAAATGTATAATTATATATTTGCATATATCTTTTAGGTGTCCTAGAACCGAATATTGTTGCGGTATTGGTTGTTGCGTATCACCTGGATTACATTTTCATCATTTATGGTATTATTGGTGCGCAAAACAGTTTACAAAACTATTCAGATATATATGTTTGCATGAAAAATAAAATTTGTAATGTAATTTTTTTCACAATTTTATCATAGGATATTGGTTATAATTATGTTCCTGGTATGTTCCGGTGGTGGATGGTGGTATCGATATTGGTTACAAGGAAGATATAGAGCAGCTGCATCAGCTATTCCAACTAGAGTTTCCAATTCGCGAGCTCAAAATTCTCTTCGGGGTGGAACGATGTGTCAAGGGCAGAGAGCTCGTATAACGTATAATTCAGCAAGGAATACCGTTTTGTTGCATCGTATGTGGAAAGGCGAGTGTATACTCGTGACAATTAAACAATTGCGACTTATTCAATGTTGATCAATTTATTTGTATTGTTAGGCCCACAAAGGAATGGAGCGATACCCAGTTACACCAGCAACAACGCAACAACGTCGACTCATTACCAGAACATGAGCGTTATGTTAAATGATGCAAATTGTCCATATTATCAATTATATGGTCCACCTCCAAGCTACGAAACCGTGATGGCTCAAACACGTGGTAAAGTATCTAATCCGGCTTCGCCAGAATCAACGAATGCCCGATCATCAAGCGTTGCGTCAAACGCAACGAATTCAAATGTATCCCAATGTTTCTCATATACGTGCAACCTCTCTACAGGATTGAATAACACTTTGGATCAAAATACGCAATACTCGAATGGTGATACGAATTCTCGGCAACTTGAACGCCGAGAAGGTATCCCGTTTGTGCATTTTCCTCAATATTGCTCGGTCACAGACGGAACAATTAGGCAAAACGTATGTCTTCCTTTCGTCTATCGTGAACAACAATTCGTTCCTAGAGATACCTTTAGCCATATATATCAAACTAGTTCCATGAATTGTGTTCCATATCCGTTAGACAAATCAAATACCTCGAATGCAAATCAAAGTTATCGAGTAACGAATACCGAAAGGTATACAATGGTAGAATGTACAGCAGGTAGTAGTAGAGAACAAGAAGTTTGGGATGATCGTTCAATTTCTAAAGTGCACAATAATCAAATAAAAAGAAATGCGAATGAAAGAATGAAGGAAAAAAATTTGGGAGAAGAAGAAGAACATGAATCGGCAATAGGGACAAGTTTCTCTTCTCTCTTTAAAGTCGAAGGAAGTAGCTCGAATGATTCAAAGTCGATCGAGAATTGGTTGGAAAGTTTCGATTCAGAGTTAACGAATGATCGTCGTATTTATGGCGGTTCTTTAAAAATAACCGGCAAATACGCCGATAAAGAAAGATTAGACAAATATTCCGTTCAAAGGGCTTTCTCGAAAATTCTGCCCCATTCTTGCGATGGACTTATTAATACAGAGCCAGCGTCTATCGATATGTCTCATAACGTAAGTTCTTTAGAAGGAAGAGCTAACGTTAGTGCGAGTTCTTTTCAATCAAATCCATCCAATAATGTGATATTAAAATGTTTTGTTTCCGACAACGCGTCTTTGTCCGTGGAGAATATCCAAAAGTTTGAACAGTCTCTTTCTCGTCCCGTAAACACTAGTACAAATTCTGATCTTGAAAGTAAATATCGATTAGACAGATCTAAATCATTGGACTGATCACTCATGGAATACTCGTGAAATACTTACATTTGCTAGCGTATTACGCATATAGTGCTTATTCTTGTACTCGTTATTAATTCATACGTATTTGATCACGTTATTACCTTGAAATGGATCGTTAACGCGCTAATATATATTATGAATCGCAGTAAAACATTCAATTCATCAATTCTTCTATAATCAATCCAACGAAATGAACGCACTATTGTTTTCTATTTTAAAAATTGATCTTTGAATCTCTCTCTCTCTCTCTCTCTCTCTCTCTCTCTCTCTCTCTCTCTATCGATTCATTTATCTTTTTATCTAAATAAATTAAATATATTATTTATCTATGATGTATATATCCAGATACTTTATCTATTCATATCTTTCAATTTCAAGGCATGGAATTTAATTTCGTTAAACTGGGAAATGTATTTAAATATTATGTTTTATTTGATGTTGAGATCGTTGAAGTCACGAAATTAAAAAATCGCCAATACATCTAATATCAGTATAGGATAGATATATGTGATACCATTCAGATTCTCGTACAGAAGATAAGAAGCTGACGGGACCACATTTAACTCTATTCGTTCAATTTGTCTCGATTATTTATCAATTATATACAGAAATAATTTGTTATCTATCAACAGTCGTTATTACAACGTGACTCGATCTCATTTTTTTATATAATACGCGATACTGCCAAAAATCTTAGATCCTATTCACTTCGATAATCGCTTTAAGTTATGAAGTTAATCGATTAAAAAGTGCATGCTTGATTATCTCCTTTTTTCCTTCCACTTACGAATGAGCTCAACCAATTCCAATTACGCACAAAAGCGTCCCTCGACGCTGTAATTAATCGTCCTACATAAACGAGTATGTCGAGTATAACTCATTAGCGCACCTTTTTCTAATCTTGGCACGACAACTTTACAAGCTGTATAACAGTTTCTTATTCTATAATTATTAGATTAAATTTATTATATAAACTGTTTCGTATATTGTATTTTCGAGAAAGATATGAGAATCGGATCAATGAAATTGACGATGTATCGTATATTTTACCGAACAAAGGGGACCGTACTTGATTTTCAATTCGAACATCTATTACGTGTTTGTGTGTTTTTCTAATATACACTTTAATACAATTTTGCGATTGTTTATGAATTTTCGATCGATATCTTGTCAAACGCAAGTCGATGTACGTAATCGTTATTAAGTGATTAACATATGCAAGCAAGAATTTCACGATTATTGTTAACGTGTTAGATGGCAAAACGGAAGATATACGCGTATACACGCGAGAGAAAATGGTTTGTTGGCCGATTGCCGAGAAGCTAAAAGAGTATATTCGAGGATATAGAATGATGAAGCAAGCAACCGATGGTACGAAACGCGAAAAATCAAAATTTAAGAAAAAATATTGGATTTTAATCCATATTTTTACAGATGAACGCTTTTTTCCTTAAGTAATTACTTACCGATTATTCTCTTTCTCTCAAGTTCTGTACTTGAAATCATAATATCGGTGAAAAATGAAACGCACGAATCAATGTCATTGTCGATGTTGTTAAAAGTAAGAAGGCATGTCTATTACCGCGAAACAGATTTATCCGACGGAAGCTGTGCGCGCCAGAGTTGCAGTTATTTTCGCAACATGAGTACAGTGGAGAGCAGAAATCGACTTGACGTACCATCGCGTTTTTATATTTTCGATTACAAGTTTTTGATTGTAACAGCGGTCCAAAAAACAACAGTGTACGTGCCAATAACGAGATTCGTTAGATAAGGTAATGTCGATTAGAGCGAGATAATCGATCGAGCTCGTAACAAAGGAAATATAACGATATACATATATATATATATATACATACATATACATATATATATATACATACATATACATATGTATACATATTATATATATATATATAAAATATAATATTATTTATAAGAATATTATACATATGTGCATATATATATATATATATATATATATATACACACATATGTATAATATACATACAAATGCGTGTATGCGTATGCATTTAGTACATAAGTGTATACATATACGTGCACAATTATTTTTTGTAATCGAATTAAAATGGACGAGCTGTTTTAACAGTCCAATCGAATAAAGGCTAATTAAATAACGCATAAGATATAAAATAACACGTCGAGTTACTATCGTATCGGATTAAGGAGGGTCTTCTACATATATAAGTTCAGGAAACATTATATTTTGTGTGCGTGCATAGTCTGCGTAACTCTAACGATCGATAACTAGTCCAAATGATCCTCTCACCGTAACGTGCAATCATGTTCGTATTAATATATTGTAAGATATATATTGTACCTCATATGAAAGATTGTCTTTGCTGAAATAAAGACAAGATATTTATTCATATAACTTACAACATATATATTTTGATCATTAGCGATCGCTACTTTTCACAAGTTTATCACCTTTTTCGCAGAAAGTTGATCGCGTTGAATTCCGATTATCGAATTATCATTTCTCTATATATCCCGAGTTTATCCATTAAAATTATTCTTTAAACGGATTTATTATTATAGAATTATTATTGCACGGTAACAGATTACCGATCGCGCAAAAAAAAAATTTTCCTTGATCGAATGGTTAAATTGGAGAATGAGTGGATTGATTGAAATGGGGATTGCGAAGGGGCGAGAAAGAAGGAGGAAAAAAGAAGAAAAAAAAAAAAGAACCGAGAGGCTGAGGAAGAGGAAGAGGAAAGAAAAAGTATAAGTATGAAAAAATATGATTGATCGGAAAAATAAGACTCGTAATGGTTAGAGAATAAAATAATATAAAAGAAAAATAAAGAAAGGAAATGAAAAACTGTGACACTGACTGGGATGGTAAACGATATTGTTACCGGCACGAGGTGACGATAAAAGATGGCAGGTGCACTCAGGCTCGGAGGAAATCAATATTGAGAGAAGATTGGTAGAGGGGTTGAGGTGCATCGAAGCATCCCCCCATAAGAGAGAGCCACGGAAAGTTAGGAACGCGCCGATATAGCGGCCGAGCTGAGAAAAACGGTGGAAAATGTCATAGTCTCGTGGACGGAACAATTTCGAGCGTAACACGATAACGTTCTCCTTGATTTTTCATCCATCTTTCTTTCCGTCCATTTCTCCGCTGTTCCGCTTCGTTCGTTATCTAGTCGGTTCTCGTCTGCTCCCTTTTGTTCGAAAACCCGTGTTTCGAAACGACGATTCGCCCTCGGTACAGTGAATCGATAAATTGTAAGTGATAGTGTGCAGTGATTACGCGATCGTGTTGGACAAGATGTCGGTGAAGGTGAGTGATACGAATTGAAGAAACAGATGGATAAGAATGTTGTTCCAGAATCACCATCCGATCAGAATCGGATGATCGGATGACGGATAGACGATTCCGTTTCAATCGATTCCGAATAGCGATCGAGTTTCGATCCCGTACCTTTTACCTTACATTTAATTCCTTTATCTCTTTTTTTTTTTTATAAAGTGTTATCCTATCAACTGCGTACTCGACTCATTACGTAACAAATGTAATACGAACGATTTTCCGGGATAAGATTCTTCTCTCAGATTATCCATATGTACTACTCCCAAATTTAACAGTGCATTATCGCGTAAACAATCCATCATTTGTCATCGATATATATATATTATACGCGTATTCTCGTACCAACTTAAATTATATATAATTTTTTTTTCATTCTCGTACGATGATGTACCATTGATATACCATCTCGTACTATTGACGCGTTCTGATTTTATGCAATACGCAAAATCGAACACTATCGAGGTATATATTTATAATGTTAGAATTAAAAAAAAAAGAGAGAAAAAATCGCGTTACAATCTTCTATATGATTAGATGCGATAATATTGAAGTTTGCGTTGAAGATATTATATCGGTGTTGAAATAGAAATTTCAACTATGGATAAACTAACGTGTAGCGTTTGCTATATCGCTTGAAAAAGAGAAATTATTCATGGTAATTGTCGCGTTTCACAGATACGAGTTTGTACCGTGAATATGAGGGAACACAAGAAAGCATTTTAATCGTATTAACGAGGCTACAAGTGTCCGTTTCCTGTTAGGAGGTCAGAGACGAAACAAGCAACTCGATTGTAGACGCGTGCGCGCTCTTCTTCGGATCCTCGTGTTTGCACGCGTGTACTTGCTCGCGTGTACGTAGTTACTAGTTTGCAGTTTCAACACGAACGTTCATCGTGTTTCTTTCGCAAAGTGTCTCTTCTGTTTTCTTTTTTCAAGAATTATTATTTATATATGTCGATATCTTATCTTTTCTCGACAATTATTATTATTTATCGTCGATTTTGTTTTCGTTTTCACGAAAATCAGAATGTAGAATAATTAAAAATAATAATTTTCAATAACGTAGTTTCGCGCGGTTTAAATCTTTTCGATTTGATAATTTCGAAGAAACTAACCTGAAAATCCAAAGTTAATATGTAATATGAAACATTTTCTGCACGCGATGCTACAATTGCAAGCATCATATGGACTTGGATAGAATCGAAAAATTCTTCGCGAGGATCGATATATAATCAATTATAGATCTCCGTTGAATTTATCTGTATTTTTCTATATTTTGGTTTCGTTCGTAGTTAAAATAAAGTTCACACTTGCGATTTACATTGCGCATCATCATTGGAGAAGACAATCGTGCGTTGTTTCTTCAAGACCAATAAAGAAACGTGTTTTTTTTTCTACTTTATTATATATATATATATATGTTCTTAATTTAGACTTTTCTACTTCGTTATTTCATTACACGCTGCGTAAACAATTTCAAGTAGCGAAGTAGACGTGTTTTTTCTCTCGTTTTATTTTCGTTGATGATTTATAATACGTGATCAACATATATCGTTGCCTCTATTCCATTTTATGCGATTGCACGAACGACTATACGAGCGGTCATTCATTTCCATAATTGGAAACAATTCGGTTGAAACATTTTGCAGACTTTTAAAAAAATTGGCCAGTAATTAATTACATTATCTCGTATTATACGGCTATGTATATTGTGTAATAACAAGGCTTTATCTTTGGCAAAGTCGTTCCGTGTCAATTCGTAAAAGAATGTGGAAAAGAAGGGATGCCTATCTATGATAAATAAACGCAAAAATAAATTAATTTATATATATATATATGTATATATATATATACATATATATACATATATATATATATATTTATACGGGTAGCGTTACGAGCGTGATTTAATACGTTTATAATTTTGTCTTAGATGATGATGTACAAGCAAGCCGAGTTCGAGGACGAAGATAGCAGTAGCATCGGTTCCGTGGCTTTGAACAGCGAGGGCATTAGCACATCGGCCACGCATATACGATACAATTCGGTTAGTAATTGAACTCAAGAGAGGGAGTCCATTTTTTTTTTTTTTCATCATCGTTTCGTGATTCGTGAAAGTAAAGCGTGTACGTAACGTTTCGACGTTTCGTAAAGATAACTGTTAACAAGAGCGAAAAGAGTTAAAGATACACGTATGTAATGTAATATGTATTATAAGTATGAACGTATCGTATGTATTACGTAGGGGATCTCGTTGTGGAGAGCGAGAAGCGCTCTCGAGAGATGTCTTTTCATCATTTGCGCGGGCCTCCTGTTAATGGTGATGATGCTGTCGATAGTGATCAGCAGCAAGAACGGTTGGGACGAAGCACAGATACTTCACGTTACTTCCCATGGAGAAAGTAAGAGGTGGAACGCGGTTCCAAAGTCGCGATTTTTAATTTATGCAAATCATAAAGATAAGAATTTATCGATTCGGAGTGTGGCGGTGGTCCATGTGTTTGTTTCAGATGGTACACACTGTTTAACCGAGCACTGCATCACGGTAGCCGCTTCCATTATAAACAGCATAGATCGTTCGGTCGATCCATGCGACGATTTTTACGAATACGCGTGCGGCGGTTGGATCAAGAAGAATCCTATACCGGATGGGAACAGCATGTGGGGAACGTTCGACAAGTTCGAGCAAGAAAATCAGCTAATTGTGAAAAATGTCCTTGGTAAAAGAGGGGGAAATCCTTGGTAGAATCCTTCTTGGTATCGGTGGTTGTTAAAATTTATCTGTTATTAAATTAGGATCAATCTTTTCCGTTCTCCGCTTTTTCCGTTTTCTTCTCTCCCGCTATATTCCCCCCACCCCTTCACTCTCCTCGTTTCTTCATTTCTCATACTTTTTCTCTTATCTATAGAGAAACCATTGGTCGAGATGAAATCAAAGGCCGAGAAAAAAGCAAAGTATTATTTTCTCTCGTGTATGGACGCGAACGATACGATCGAAACGCTCGGTGCGAAACCGATGTTGGACTTGTTGGATACTATCGGTGGATGGAACGTTTCTGGCAAATTCAATATAAGCGAATGGTCTTTGCAGAACAGTATGCATATTCTGCAAAATGTTTACAACATGGATGGTTTATTTACATGGGCGGTAAACGAAGATGATCGAAATAGTAGCAGACACATTATACAAGTAAGAAACGAAGATGGATATTTCGAAAGTGAAGCGAGAACAACGTTCGAACAATTTTTTAAAAAAAAAAAAAAAACCGATTTCTTCGACTTTCAAGATCGATCAGGGAGGTTTAACGCTGCCAACCGCTGACGATTATCTCAACATCACCGAACACGGTAAAGTGTTGGCTGCTTATTTGGAATACATGACAAAGGTACACGCAACGCGAATGATTATCGTTTCGTTTATCTCGTCCATTTCGTCCTCTTTCTCGTAATCTGGTAAATCGGTGAATCACGAGTATACAGGTACACGTTTGCAGATCGGCGAGCTGTTAGGCGGTGAGAAGAACTCGACGAGGAAACAGATGCAGGATGTGATACAGTTCGAAACGAAATTAGCGCGGATCATGACGTCACCCGAGAATCGTCGGGATAAAGAAAAGCTTTACAATTTGATGTCGTTGAACGAACTTCAACGTAAAGCGCCATTCGTAAGTACACAAGCGAGAGCCGCGTGAATCCGCGCGGTATTGGTCGGCGTACGTCTAACGCGTTTTTCACCTTCCATGAATATTACTATTATGAAAATTACTAGTGATACTAGAGTATAGCTATAGCTAGTATAGATAGGTAGATAGGTAGGTGGAGAGTAAGTAGATCGAATATCACCGTCCTATAATTGAGGATTCGCTTAATTTTTAGATGTCGTGGGTAGACTATTTTAAAAATGCGACGCGTATCGTTAACAAGAAGATCAACGACAAGATGATGATCGTGAACTTTGCCCCGGAATATTTTATCAAATTGTCCAACCTGGTATTAGACTACAACAAAACGAACGAAGGAAAAGTGTAAGTTTCCTTTCCCTCCCCGAAACCCTCCGAACCCTATCGAAACGAACTTTATCTTTCTCTCTCTCTACTCTTTCCCCTTCCATTCTCTTACCTTTCTTCCCCTTTTTTTTACTTTTTCTCTTTCTCTGTCTCTTTTCTCCCAAACAGGGTACTGAATAATTATCTGGTTTGGCAAACGGTGAAATCTCTAACCACCTGCCTGTCGAAACCGTTTCGCGACGCTTACAAGGGCCTGAGGAAAGCTTTGATCGGTTTGGAAGGCCAGGAGCAGCAATGGCGTTATTGCGTCAGCGATACGCATAACGCGATGGGTTTTGCGATCGGTGCCATGTTCGTTAGAGAAGTTTTCCATGGAAAGAGCAAACCCATGGTTAATTTACACTCACTTATATACTTTTCGATAATGATAATAACGATAATAGTAATAATAATAATAATAATAATGATATAAATTACACACGTGCTCTCCGTTTCTCCCTGTTTTCGTTGGGAGCACGTTAACGAGCGAATTCGGCTTTAAATCGCGATGAAATCGATTCCAGGCGGAGAAGATGATCGACCAAATACGGAAAGCTTTTACCAAGAATTTGAAGAATCTGGATTGGATGGATCCGAAAACGAGACGGGCAGCCGAGGAGAAAGCGAACGCGATTACCGACATGGTCGGTTTCCCCAATTTTATCTTGAACCCGTACGAGCTCGACGAACGTTACAAGGATCTGACGATCAAGCAAAACGAATACTTTCAAAATAACATACGGGTGAATAAGTATAATTTACGAAAGAATTTAGAAAAGTTGGATCAACCTGTGAACAAGACTACGTGGATCATGACACCGCCAACGGTGAACGCTTATTACTGGCCCACGAAAAATCAAATGGTTTTTCCCGCTGGTATCCTTCAGAGCCCGTTCTACGATATGGAAAATCCGAACAGTTTGAATTTCGGTGGTATAGGAGTAGTGATGGGACACGAATTGACTCACGCGTTCGATGATCAAGGTGAGTAAGTAGACGTAGTATCTATTTACGCGCGAAACCAAAAAAAAAATATATATATATGTATATATATAGGTACATACATATATGTGTGTATATATATATATATATATATATATACACACACATATACATATGTATAACGATTTCGTATTTATTCGTCGTTTCGTGATTCTTAGGAAGAGAGTACGATTTACACGGAAACTTGAATCATTGGTGGAACAATGCCACGATAGAGAGATTCAAAAATAGAACGGAGTGTTTCGTCGAGCAGTACAGTAATTTCGAGATAAATGGCCGACACGTAAACGGATTGCAGACATTGGGTTAGTCGCGTTACCATTCGCGATACGCAAAATATCGTATATAGTATTATATATACACACGTTATATCGTTCTCACATTATCCACGTATTGTTATTACGTACGATCCATTTTTATTGCAGGGGAAAATATCGCGGATAACGGTGGTCTTAAAGCAGCGTATCACGCGTATCTCTCGATCCCAAAAAGCTACAAAGATCAGCTACCCTTGCCCGGTCTTAATTTGACGCATCGACAATTGTTCTTTCTGAATTTTGCTCAGGTAAAATCGTCATCCCCCTCCCCCTCGTTGCTTCCTCGCTCGTCGTTCATCGATCCCGAATCTTTTCATCGAACAGCGAACGTGAAGGGGATGATAACGTTTGTTCTCAGGTTTGGTGTTCCGCCATAATGTCCGAGGCGGTAGCCCTTCAAATCGAGAAAGACGCTCATTGTCCATCGAAATACAGAGTGATAGGATCGCTCTCGAATCTACCAGAATTCGCTGCGGAATTCAATTGTCCCGAAGGCTCGCGGATGAATCCGGTTCACAAGTGCGAAGTGTGGTAATGCATCTCGTTTCCTTCTAGAAAATCCTTTGTCCGATGATTGTCGATGCAAGAAATTGCATCGTTTCGATTCCATTGTCGGTATGATATACGGTATATAATGTACGGTATATATCGCGAACGAGTCGTTGTCAAAACTCAAAGAAAAAAATGCTTCCGCTTCTATCTTTAGAGCTAGCGGCTCTTCCTTCGACGTTTCGATTTTTATTCGATTACGAGATAAAATTCGTCGTTTCGCGACGACAAAAGCAAAGCATCGGTTCGCGCTTTATCATACTTCCCAAATCGTTCCTCCACGCGGGAATTGGATTCGTAAACAGAGTATTCCACGAATAAAAGAAACGTCGAAAACATAGAAGCGACGGATGCAACGAATCCAGTTTGCGACAACGTGATTTTATCCGATTTCAAACGTTAAATTTAATCAACGTCCATTTCGCCAATTCGTGTTGCGTGATTTATTCGAAATTCTAGCGAATAAATCGAACACCGAACATTCAAGATCTCGCGGCTTATGCGTGTTTGATGTATCGGTTTAAACTGTGTACTCGAGAAAATCAGCTTCGAAGCTGGATTAGAAAGATACTAGGACCATATACGGTTATACGAATCGTTCAATTTCCTCGTACGACGTTGCGTCGCGCCAATGTTTTTTCACTAACAAATAAATTCACTATGGTTCATCGCGATCACTGGAAATATTTAATCCATTGAATCGACCGACCGACCGACCGACTAACCGACCGACCGATCGACCGACCGACCGATCGACCGATCGAACAATCGACCAACTGACCGACTTTATACTTTGTACCATAAGCGAGCATGTTTCTACGCGATAACTGATTTTTCACTTTTATACTTATACTTGAAATCAGTATTGATTATCCGTTCGAAACGCGCTACAATATTACACGCTATTTACAGCAATAAATTTACAATACGTAACTATATATTTACTTGAAACTTAACGCGTATAAAGATATATCGTTTTGGAATTCTGTCTTTGATTAATCTCTCTTCGGCAGAACACATATCTATTATCTACATATCTATCCGATATTGACACGATGCGTTATTAACTAAACAAGGGAAATTAAGGAAATTAGGAGAACGACGATTTTAAAATATACGAAAAAACAAAGGAAAGAAGATAAAGGAAATAAAAAATGAATGGAATGAAACGTAAAAAGAAGAAGAAAAAGAAAATAGAATGATTAATTCACTCGGTTTAAAATTCTTTATCCGTTTCTCTCATTCGTAATGGAGAAGCAATTTTCACGGATCTCGATGAGCCATGGCGATCACAAACAGCGTATTGCTGTAATTTCTGCAGGCAGGAAGTTAAGATCTTAACATTAAGCTTAAGAAATTAAATTTTCTAAAAAAAAAAAAAAAAACTACGCGCTATATATATATATATATATATATATATATAGTTTATATATAGGATGGAACCAATATTGAGCAATATTCGAAGAATCGCTATGAACGTTCGAATATATACATATACATATATAAATATATGTATACATTTCAAATATATATGTTAACGCGTATACGAATTTTATCAAGTGTATCGCAAAGACGAAAAATAGAATTTCGATTGTTGCAATCACGGGAGGGTAGGAGAAAGAATAAATAAACGATGATTCACTTCTATCGTACTTTTGTCGATGTTATCATACATTTGACGCACTTAATTAGATATTTCTAATTTTCATTTTTTTTTTCCTTCGTTTCGACCATCATTGATCATTCGAACGTTCGTAGTTGAATGAAAAAGAAGAAACGATTTGTCAAAAAATTACCCGTATTTCATGCTCGATTAATTTTTCTTTATCTCGATTCGACGACGAATAAAAATACAAATTGACGACGGCCTCTTGTTGTCTTCTGCGTACATATTTTATAAAAGAATGCAACAAAGTTCGACGAACAAGTGTTGTGCGTCGAATGAGAAAAAATTCTTAGAAATATACTAATAATATTCGAAAACATATATTTGTTAACGACGCACATGTAAATCAAATAAAAAAAGAAACAAATGAAATAACGAGAATTTTATTAGCAATTAAAGGAAAAGAAAAAAAAAAATAAAACAAGAATGGAATACACGAGAAATTCGTATAATTTTTTGCATTTCCTTTCTATCTATCTCTCCTTCTCCTTTCTTTTTATTCTCGCGAATCACAATCAAATTTCAACTCCAAAAGTTAAGACGAATTAACTTAAAAATTTCGTTTTATCCTACCGTATTAACGCTCGGGATAATCGTGTGAAAAATTACGAATCCGAAGAACGATGAACGATACGAGTACGGCTCGGTTCGATCGATCGAGAGATCGCGATCGTCTCAATTTTCGATTTTTTTCCTTTCCTTCTCGATCGAATCGTATCGAGAAATTTTTAGAAAACGTTGAGTGACGAATTTACAAAAAAAGATCGTTAATTTAAAAAACGAGTTGGCCAATTTGTCGAGAATCGTTATTTTGCAAACACGACACATTGCAGAAATGTTATTTTAAGAGTCGAGTAGCGATCACTCGTTCGAACGATACGGCAAACGTACCGAATTTATCGATAAAAAAACACGTTCGAAACACGTTCGAAACGTTTTAAATAATCAAAATCAGAAGTACAAAGTCGAGAATTTAATCCACCACCACCACCACTACATATTTCACGTGTCTCCTTTTCTTTTCTTTTTTTTTTCAACTTCAAAGATTTCAACGTTTCAAGATTCAATCCTGCTCAAGATTCGCGCTTTCTTTCGCGATCGTTGGATCATAAAAGAAGTAAAAAAGATTGATTTTACGACTTTGTCTTCTGACACCCGATCGATGATCAACCTAGATGAAAGGTAAACGTACCGATAATCGAGTCAAGTTATTCGATCGCAAGACCACACTTACGTATTCCAATAGGTTAAATCGAATTGAAGCTGGAAACGTTCAATCTTGAAAATTGAACGCGCGATATCGATATATACGCGCTTATACCACGTGTAATCCACTATCCGATATCTAGTCAGGAATATCGGCTTTGGATTGATAAATTGTAACCGTATATATTAATTTTCACCGCTCGCAAAGTATCATCAAGCGGCATTAATGTCCGTTGGAATATCTTACAAGATGGTTATAATTGGAATACTGTAAACGTAATAACCGGAGGTGTCGGAATAAATCACGGTGGCTAGCTAGCACCGGTAGTGCGTGAGTCCCTCCATTCATCATCGGGTCCGGCTGGCCGCCGCGCCGTGCCGGTCCTTGCTTTCCGTTAAATCGTTCTGCATTTTCGACGAAGAAACGCCTTTATTACGGTGCACGCACTAACCCCCCCTCTCTCTCTCTCATTCTCTCTTTCCCGTTTACCAAACCCCTTTCCCTGCCGTACTATACTTATACCTGTCTAGACGAATGAATCATACGAGTATTTTCACCCACCAACCGTGTAGGTGGTACACGGAAAATTGGTCAGATTCCTCGTACGGTCTTTTAACACATTCTATATTCGTTCCGATAGTCGTTGTTCAAACATTCGACGACGAAAAGATGACGAACGTATCGGTTCGCGATACGCGTATTCTCTCTCGTATGTATGTACAACTTCTCCATCTTATATTCCAACTTATAATAATATCGGAATAGTCACTCATATATTCTATATATTCCGTGAAAAAAACCAATCGTATAAACCGTTTAAAAGATTCTTCGTGCGAACGATTCAAATGTTATACCGATGATTAATTCGACGCTCTCTTTTACTTACCGGGATTCATCGATCACAAACGTTTCGCGTAATAAGAGTCGTTAAGAGAAAAAAAATGTATAGATAAAAGATGATACGTATTCAAGTATTCGAATTGTTTTTTTTTTTTTTTCTAGGAAAAATTCATAAAAGCTCGAGGATGGAAAAAAAGAGGGGAATGATAGGGGAAAGAAATATAATATTCGTAAAAAAATGGTTCATTAATGGGAACGCATCGGAAAGATGAAGAAGAACGAAGAAACCGGGATCATTTTTTCAAGCCACCTGCTGTTGATGCAGTTGGACCAAGCCTCCCCTCGCGCCTTGTCGTCAGTCCTCGAACGATGACAAACGACAACGGCGATGCGTGGGGTATTCATCTAATAGGGAACATGTGAAAAACACGATAAATTTTAAGATTTTCCCTGGCTCCTCTCCCTCCTTTGCTCCCAATTTTCTATTTTCCATCTTTTTTCGGTTTTCAACTACGTTAACGTATTTTCAAAAAAGAAAGAAGAAAAAAAGGAAATAATAAGAGGAAAGAAAAAAAAATCATTCACATATCGATCGAAGATCGATCGAAAAGTTTTCTCTCAAATCTGACGATTCAGCGATCGAATATGCCGATCGGGACCATGCATCTCGTCTTCCGTGATCGAACGTAGACACACGTCACAGTTCAAGAATAGTCGATTTCACTGTTTTGCAATGCATCGCGTAATGCATTTCGTAGCGAGCAAGCGATTTTCGATACAACGAAGGATTTGAATCTCGTTTTGAAAGTCGATTTGGATTTTAAATGCGTGAAAAGAAATCATTCTTCTACCTTGTTCTTCCATCCTGTGTCCTGTCGCATTTCGGTTCTTTTATTTTGCTCTCTCTTTCCCTCTCTCTCTCTCTTTCTCTCTCCCCCCTCCCCTCTCCTTTGTTATCTGCTGTCCATCGATCGGGCAGTTGGACTGGTCGATCTAAAAATTCGATCGATTTTTGAGCATGAGCCGAGCAAACACCGAGCAGATATCCTAATAAAATATTAAATCTTTTCTCTCGTAATCTTTTTTCTCTTGAAATACATCGAATCGCGACGAAGTTCAGTTTCGAAGGCCTTGAAATTTTGGCCAAAGATAATTTTATCGAAACTTTTTTTTTTTTTTTTTTTTTTCATATATACTCGTTCAAATATTCAAAAAATTCTACGACGAAACCGACGGACGAACGATCTGGAATAAATATCTTGTTCGTCAATCGAGATGTGCAAAGTGGAGTCAAGAGAATCGAAGGCGAAATTGGAAGAAGAAAATTGGAGAAGAGAATGAGGGATAGATTTTAAGGGGGAGGGGGAAAGAAAGAAAAAAACGAAGATAAAAGTTAAAGGATATTACGAAGGGGAAAGAAAAAGGCAATGGATGGATGACAGAAGAAAGGTGAACCTCTCTGATTAAAGGGTCGGGAAGGACGGGAAAGGGGCGCATGACGAAAGGGGGAACGAAAGGCTTGGGGTGGAGATGCGTTAAGGTGGCTACGAGAATGGGGCATCGGTGGAGGCGAAACTGGTAGCAAAGAGAACGAGGAGTTACAGGAGGAGAATACGGGTATGGAAAGGGAAGAGTGTTGTTAGTGGTGGTGGTGGTGGTGGTGGTGGTGGTGGTGGTGGTGGCAGGGATGGCAACGGTGGTGGTGGTGGCGATGGTGGTTGTGGTGGTGGTAGTGGCGGCGGTGGTGGTGGTGGCGGCGATAGCGGCAACGGTGACGACGGCAGTGGTAAGTAGAGAGGTAAAGAGAGTCGTGATGGTAGTGAGATAGTATAATATGCAATGCTGGCAATGGTGATGGCGATGAGACAGTGTGTTGGAGGTAATAGTAGCGGTAGTAGTGGTGATGGTGGTGGTAGTGGTAGAGGTGGTGGTAGCAGTAGCGGCGGTGGTGGCAACGGTGGCGGCAATGGAGGTGGTGGAGGAGAAAGAGAAAGAGAAGGTGGGGGTTAGTCTATGGTAGCGGGTGCACGATCGGCCTTTACATACGAATACGTAAGATACTACGGAAGAGAAAAGGCGGTCTACGTGCACGAGAAGAAAAGAGAGAGCGAGTGAGAATAAAAGGTAGAGCGACAGAGAGAGAGAGAGAGAGAGAGAGAGAGAGAGAAGGAGAAGGAGAAGGAGAAAGAGTAGGAGTAGGAGGAGGTGGAGGAGGAGAAGGAGAAGGAGGAGAAGGAGGAGAAAGAGGAGGAGGAGAAGGAGGAGAAAGAGGAGGAGGAGAAGGAGGAGAAAGAGGAGGAGGAGGAGGAGGAGGAGAAGAAGAAGAAGAAGAAGAAGAAGAAGTAGAAGAAGAAGAGAGGAGGTGGTCTCCGTGTCGACATATATGCGATGAGAACGCGCGTCTCCTGACTCAGTGCTTGACAAGCTAGCAAGCTCTTAGGATTCATCGAGTTTTATCGGCACGGCGCGAAACAACACGCTTTGCCAGCTGGCCTGCCACTGCCACGCGAGTTCGCTTCTTCTCTTCTCCGTACCGTTCTCCTTCTTCACGGACGCCACGATCTTTTCCTTCCGGATTTCTTCACTCGTTTCCATCGTTTCTTTAGCGATCAATTTTTTCCCCCCCATTCATCCAGAAGATCAAACCGTATCGATCCGTTTCAAATCGAATCGAACATTTCGAACATTTGAATTTTCGAAAGGAGAATCGAAAGGGGGGGGAAAGAAAAATTCGCGAATTAATATCGACAATATACCTGGGATAAGCGAGAGAGAGAGAGAGAGAGAGAAAGAGAAAAAGAGAGAGAGAGAGAGCGAGAGAGAGAGAAAGAGAGAAAGAGAGAGAAAAAAGTGGAACGAAGAAAGATCACAACGGCTTTGATTTATTATTGGTGACATGACTCCCAAGATACGTTTAAAAAGATGCACGGTATATCGGTAAACGGTGTGTTGCTAGCGCGCACATGTCTAGATTAAAGTTCGCGCGTGAACCAGAGGTCACGAGGGTTCACCGGATCGTTCCGTTCCAAAAAGGATACGGAAGAAATCCGATTGTACGTGTCCAGTGAACATCGGCCTCGAGTGTAATGTGCTTTTTCCAATATGTCTTGGTGCTTCTAGTGTATAACCATTATGCTCTTTAAATAATATTTTTTAGTGATCTCTACAAAGAAAAACAATTGGACGAAAAGCATGGATCTATTCGTTCCAAGATTTTTGTCCTTGTCGTACCACCGATAACAATTCGTCGTCCCGTTCACGTATTTGTGTATTTTATGTTTGATTCCGTAAAATATTCATCCGACAATTTTAAAGATTGCAAGAACAAGAAAGTGCTACGACTTTCTCTGTCGAATTTGCCACTTTGTTCAGAGAGGGACGCAAAGGAACGCAAACGGAGATAAAAAAGAAAAAACGAAAATTGGATTGTGCGCGATCGCTGAATTTGCGATCGAGATCGATACTGTTCCACTTACACCGAACGATGCATCGAGCGATGACTGTAACCAACTATCACGTATTATCGTCTACCGGAGGAAGTTTTTGGTGGTAAAAGTGGTGTCTCGACGTTCCACGGAATCGAAAGGAATAGCATCGTCGAATAAACAACGGAAGAAGTTCTTTTCACGGAAGCGAATAGCTGCGAAGAAGGAGGAGCTGGAGCAAGAGGAAGAAGAGAAGGGAGCGAAGGAGGGCGGCGAGGAGGAGGAGGAGGAGGAGGAAGAAGAGGAGGAAGAGGAAGAGGAAGAGGAAGAGGAGGAAGAAGAGAAGCAGGAACAGAAAGTAGTAGCGGCGGCGGCGGCGGCGGCGGTGACGGTGGTGATTGTAGTGGTGGCATTGGCAGCAACGTTGGAAGAGGAGGAGGAAGAGGAGGAGGAAGAAGCAGAGAAGAAGGAGGAAGGGGAGGAGGACAACAACAACGACGACGAGAAGAAGGAGGAAGTGGAGGAGGTGGAGGTGGGGGTGGAGGAGGCGGAGGGGGAGGGGGAGGCGGGGGAGGAAGAGGCGGAGGCCGCGGTGGAGGAGGAGGAAGAAGAAGAAGAAGAAGAAGAAGAGGAGGAGAAGGAGGAGGAGGAGGAAGAGAAGGAGAAGGAGGTGAAAGAGGAGGAGGAGAAAGAGACGAGAAAAAGGGACAAAATATACGAATTTTTAATTCGCGCGAGATAAAAAAGGAAGGAGACAGGAGTAAAGGGCTAATAGCCCTTTGGAAGCGTGGGGAAAAATTAGGAGAAAAATCGTCAAAGTACAGCGATGAGGTGGAATATTTGATCGCTCGGTTTGCGAGGGAAACCGATTGTAACTAATCCGACTAAGAGCGACCTTGAGCAAAATGGTCAGGGGGATGGTGTTACTAGTCTTGCTAGTTCTCTTCGGTGCCTTCGACGTTCCTGGCATCGAGAGGGTTCGTGTTAGATATCTGGCTAATGCTGGTAACACCTGTAACGCTTGTAGAATGCACGAGGAGATCAGAGCTCTCAGCCTCAAAGCCATCAAGGAACAAATTTTGAACAAGTTGGGCTTGAAACAAGCTCCAAACATGACAGGTAGAGCCCTGCCAAGAATTCCGCCGATTTCCAAATTGATGGATATGTACGGGATGCAAGCTGATCAACCTCAACCTCTCGAGCCCGGTATCTCGCATCACGAGGAGATCGACGAGTATGCTGCCAAAACGGAGAGCGTCTTCGCCCTGGCGCAACCTCGTAAGTTTCTTCAAAATCTTTCCTTTTTCGATCCTTCCGGAATCTTTCCCTTCTTGTCCGATTACGATGCATCGCACGAGTCCAAATGGGGGGAGGGGGGTATAAAAAAGGAAAAAAATACAAATTTCATTAAATTTTTCTCGCATCGTTTCACGTACGTATTATACCATTTTTTCGTTCGGAGATAACGAGGATGATTTACGAGGATAATATATCGATAGTAAATACATTAGAAGAAGAAGAAAAAAGAAAAGGAAATAAAGAAAATATATTTCCACTTTGATATAAAGTTATTATTTTAGCTATCAACTCGCTCATTCTAATCATCACACGCATCGCATGTTGCAGCTGCCGTATTTCTCCTTGCAACATTAATTAAATTAACCTTTTCAATTCGACGAATCGTTCATTTTTATTTATCCACCATCGTGTATAATTCGTCACATTGTAGTTTAAATTGGAACGCGCCTAGTTGCGAACATCTCGTTTGATCGAATTTATCCGGATAAAGATTATGTAACTTGCCCGTAACTTTACCTCATTAACGAAATTGCGAATATTATATCGACGAGCAAAATTCGAGTAGCGAGATTAACTCTCTTCGTACCCGTCTTGTATTCGTCTAACAACGCGTTGCACGATTCGATCCGTATCGTACGATTTAAATTTCTATGATATGCGCGTATTTAGATTTTTCTCACTCGTTCTACTTTCTCGCGAACGCGAAGAAACCGGAGAAGAAATAAGAATTAGATTCGAAATTCGATCGTGCTCGGTCGATCGCGTCCAACTTTACTTTTCCAGTAAATTATAGTAACGCCAAAATTGGCCGAAAGACCGTGATCGCTCGTTCGCGGCAACGCATTGCGATCGATCCGTTTAATTCCATGCAATCGTCTGTTAATTTTGTTTGGCCGTTATAATTTGCCTCGTTTTATTCGATTCGATTTAATTGGATTTTCGAATAAAACTTTACTCGTGTTAGATATACGTACGTATACGTTATACGAAAACAAAGTTGCAAGGCACAGAGAAGATGGATGGAAAAGTATAGCATCCTCGAGGCAAAGATACTCTTTACTCTTTTCAACGAATACCACGTAATAATCACGTTAAAGCTGTAACCTGTGTTTAGGATTGTTTTTTCTCACATGTATACACGCATCCCTTCTTCCCTTCTCCCCCCGCCACGTATCCGAGAGGAATCAGGATCTTCCTCTTTCAAGAAGCAAAAATTTCGATCGAGAACCGCACGAAGCCGATTATTTTCGAACGATCTTAAATTTAATGGCCAATTTATCTACGATCGTTGGTTGACAGGATTCGCATGAAACACGACAGGCTATCTTCGACCACGTTCTTAGCCGTCTGGTATCTTGTGATTACAGGTGCTTGCGAGAACTTTTAAGCGAGTTGTTATTGCATTACCGTATAATTATAGGGCCATTGTCAGTAGACGATCAAGAGAAATGACCTGTTAGCGATTCTTTGTCGGCAACGCTCGAGTGCTGTTATACGATCAAATTTTTGCCCGGATAATTGTAAAAATAAGCCCACTCCTTTATTAACTCGTTCCTTCTCGATATTATGTGACATTTTGCATTTACCAATAGGTTTTCTTTTTTTTCTCTCTCTTTTTCTTTTCTTTTCCTTCTTTGTTTTTTTTTGCAAGATTTCGTTAATTCTTTTACCACCAGGATCACGTAAATATCACTTCATAACCGTTACGAATAATATTAAAAAAGGCGAAAAACGATCGAGTGGTTTAAAAATCACACGTTACACGTATATAATAATACGGTTTTCGTATCGAGAAGATTAGCAGAGACGATTTCAAATAAGTAAGAATGACTACAACTAATGATCGATAAGTTGGTTGGAACGTCGAGACCAAATCTCGTATAATATCCGTAGCACGTGGTACTAGATGTTGCGAAGCGCGTGTGATTCATCTCGTGAAGGCGTCTCTCTGTTTTATCGAGGAGCGCAAAAACTAGAAGAAAAGAAGAAATTTAGCGAAAGTTTAGAAACTATTGGTACGAGAGAGAAAGAGAGAGAGAGAGAGATATGAGATATAGCGGAGATGCCAATGCCAATGCCGATCCCGATCCCGATCCCAGCCATTCGATTCGTAAAGGGTTATCACTTTAGGTCGCGTACATATATATCGCTTTTTTTTTCCAACGGTCCAAAAATATTCGACCACTCGTTCGTACAAATTTTTCGTCTTTCTTTCGCTCCGTCCCCGCTCTCTTACTTTTTCCATATTTCTCTGTATTTCTCTCGAAACGACCACCTCCCCCCCTCCTTCCTCCGCACTCTCCTCTTTTCCTTTCCGCTTCTCTTCGCTCTCTCTCCCCTCTCTTCTCCCCAAACTACATGCGAGCATGCGTGTCCACACCCACACGATGTACCGTCCTTTATCTCTTTCTCTTCGTTCGATTCTTTTTTTTCCCTTCGATTTCTCCCCCTCCCCACCCTCTCCCTCTTTTTTTTTGCGCCTCTCGCGAATGTCGGCATTCTTCTCGTATATACACCCAATACCCCTTTCTTCCCGTCTTTGACCGTTGATTCGCGATCTTTTTTCCACCGTTTTCGTTCGTCCCATCGTCTCCTTATTTTTCTTTTGCCCATCTTCCCACAGCCGGTTCTCCCTTTTCTCGAATTCCTTTTACCTACTCTCTTCGTATTTTTCTTCTCTTCTTTCCGCGCCCACCTGCCTAGTACCATCTCTTCTTCTTCTTCTTCCTCTTCTTCCTCTTCCTCCTCTTCTTCTTCTTCTTCTTCTTCTTCTTCTTCTTCTTCTTCTTCGTCTTCGGACGAAACGACCATCGAATTTTTTGCTCCTCGACCTCGAAAGAAGATCGATCGATCTTTGTCACTCGACGCGGCAACAGTCGGTCGATTGCTCCTGCTGCGATTCGATGCGATCGACTATGTATCCCTTATTTTTTCGTATTCCATCCGTTTCAACGTTTCGAACGTCGATTGAAATCTAAACCGGGAGGGAAATACGTTTGTACGGTGTATCGGCGTTTTGGACGAATGCTAACTGGTGTACGTTATCGAAGAAACGTAACGAACAGATGATGTAAGATAAATTAGAACCGGAAATTCATAGTTGGATTTTACAACATAGTTGCTGCGCTCGCATTTACATTCGAAAATCTTCCATTCCTGATAAGAATTCGTTAACGTTTGCCGTAAAATCGTGCAAAACACGATTTGCTGCTGACGCGATGCTTTCAAATTTGCAACCACGACCACGATATTTTTTTCTCGATTTTCTCGAGCGCCGACGACCATCGCTCGTTCCATATGAGAATCGTACGTATATTCGATTATTATCGGAAAATTATTATCGGAGATTGTTATTAATCGAAATCGTGGGAAGGGAATTGTTGAAAAATGAAGTTAAAATCGATCGATATTCGATATTCGATTACGGGGAGAGATTGGAAGGGATTCGCGTGGAATTGAAGAAGAAGAGAATGGGTCCAGCGATCGATGCGATGCACGAAACGTTGGCTGCGCGAATTCCAAGTAAGTAAGTAGACACGAACGACGAACCGGCCTCGATCCGCTACGAAGGTCACGGTCGCTGCACAGCCTAGGTCAGGCCCATCGCTTATTATCGCGTTAAGGCTGTCTCTGAAAGTGACAGGCCGCTGTTAGAACTCTCGTATTTTCGGATACCCCGTCTCTCCTATCGCGTATTTCTTTCCTAATCGGAGACACGACGACGTCGTCGTCGTCGTCGTCATCGTCGTCGTCCCTTCTATGTAGAGCGGATCATACTCGCCTCCGCCTCCTTCTTCTCTCCTCTCATCTCGTTTCGCCAACTCATTCTTCTTCCTCTTTTCAATCGTTTTCGTATATCGATTTAAATAACCAATATAAATAACGAAACAATAGATAATAAATGAATTTAATTATCGATTGTTCGCACCGCTTGCGGGAGGAGGAGAAGGAGAGAGAGAGAGAGAGAGAGAGAGAGAAAGGAAAAACGAAACGAGACGCTTTCTCTCTCTCTCTCTCTCTCTCTATCGTATCGCGCATATACGCGCGATATAATTGGATCGGTATCTCGTTATATTTTTGACGCGATATACTACCGTGTGAGGTAGATACGTATCTACTTTACTTATACACGCATCAGTCTTGGTGAAATTAATAAATCTGAAATGGATATATTAAACCGTTGGATAATGATAGCGTAGATAGTAGCACTGCGGTCAGCATACTCGCAGACAGGCGCCATTCCATCAGTGACTCTCAATTCGTTACGGTTTCTTTCGTTTTACGAGTGAAATGTTTCGAAAAGCGAGAGATTAGAGAATACTGGAGCAAATTGTTCGCATGCCGTCCGTTCGATCCATCTTCTATGTGTTACGCCCAAACATTTGGGGGAGGCGGGAAGGGGGAGGGAAGGAAGATGAGTCGAAAGTCTTCGTTTTTTTCAATTTTTACAACTTTTCTGAAATCGTAATTCGTCTTTAATTAAATCCACGTAATAAATATTTATTCGGCTTGAACTTTCTATCCACATTTCCCCTCGTTCCCCGATCAAATCCGATGATGAAAAATTGTTATTCGATCGTCGTGAAATTCTCGATTTTCGAACGAGAGAAAATCGGAAGAGATGAATTTTCGCGAAAATTGTTAGAGGAAGAAAAAAAACAAAAATGAGCAGAAAACAAAAACAAAAACAGAAAACAAAGAAAAGAAAAAAAAAGAAAAAGAAATGATCGAGTCAAGTAAATGAGCGAGGGTGAAAAATGGAGGATGAAATGGAAATAAGTAGGAAGGGAGGAAAAATGAAGGTGAAACGATCGTTGAAGATTATCGCGCAAGATCTAATTTGATCGGTGCGCGGATAGATACGTTCGATATTGATCGATCGATCCAGCCCCGCGAGCTATAACGTCGATCTACAAAACCAGTTTGTCGTGTTCCTAACTCTCGCGAAGATATTAACAGCACGAATCTCGATGCAACGTTGCAACGCGAGTGTGTTTAAAAACTATTACAGTTATATAACAATTCGATGAGTATTATCGTCAACTGTACAGTATCATAATATTAGATCAATATCGATCAGTGTCGAATTACCGGGCTCTACCTTACGCAAATTCTCATTTCATCTTACATTAATATAAACTGTTAAATTTCTTTCTTCTTCGATATCGTTATCGAAACGTTCGATAACAACAACAACAACAACAACAACAACAACAACAACAACAACAACAACAATAACAACAATAATAGTAATAGTAATAGTAATAGTAATATAATAATAATAATAATTCTTTTCTCTTTTCCACCATTGATTGAAAATTATTTCGAACTTCGCGTACAACGTTTACCACGATCGGGACATATTTATATTCCGTAACGAATGAATCGCGATACACGCGTCCTTCTCTTTCCCTCTTCCTTCTTATTCATTCGGCTATTTATCTAACTCCGTTATTTCTTTCTCCTCTTGTTTTTCAACTTCCCGTTTCAAGACGAACAACACGTTTGATTTCGAATGCACGCGATACGCGATAAAGCAGGTTCGTAACCGTAGATAGGTTCGGGCCCTTTATTTATGAGAGACGAAAAAAAAGAAAAAGAAAAAAAAGAAAAAAAAAGTAAGAAAACAGAAGAAAAAAGGAAAAAGAAAGAGAAAAAGGACGAAGGAGCGTGTATGTTGATCGGGGAAGGGGAGGGGGAGGGAGAAGGAGGGAGGAACGCGTGACCCAAATGCGAATTTTATCGAGTTACGCCGTGTTATAATGTCGAAGTGCATTTTCTATTGCAGGCTGGTTTCGACACGCGATGTAAATTACTCGAGGGCGGCAATTTTTACATCCGGTTTTGCCGTGAACGCGCAACCCCTCCCGATACCCGACGATTCCAACTTTCGACGCGGAAAACACGGTTTCGTTGGACGAGTAACGGAAACGCGATAACTATTCCCAGATAAACTCTAGGCAGCTTTCGAGGTACATATACGTATGTACGCCTATTTCCCTCTCTCTCTCTCTCTCTCTCCCCTCTCCCTCTCCCTCTCCCTCTCCCCCCTCTCCTCGTATACGCGATAAGCGAAATCGCTTATCATCGATCGAAATCGAATATGAATTTAATATCGGTGGAAATATTAGTAGCCGAGTAAAAGACAGAGAGACGTATACCTTATATCGCATATGTATTATCGAGCGAATTTCGATGATGGGAGCGAGAGAAGAAGAAATTGGGAGAGAGGGGAGGGAGGGGGGAAGGGGAGAGGGGATATGGGGCATAAGCTTGGACAAAGATACGGGAACGAAATAGAAATGGAATGGAACGAAATGGATACACCAGCGGCGCATTAATTTCGAGGTTCA
>NC_083865.1:11560000-11587500 GCF_029169275.1 Apis cerana
GGTATTATTATTAAGGTGTCGATGCGTTTACACCTGATCTAAGGAAAACGACCGCGAAAGAATTATTTTTTATACGGGAGCTTATCGCATTTAAATCACCGACTTGCTACTTTTCACGGTCCGATTTTTATCCGACTTATAGAACTTTCACGAATCACGCAAAACGAAAACAAAGCATCTTATCGCAATGTTTCCTTGCACATCGTTGCCTTTCCAAAAGCGAGGATACGAAGATGGAACGATTCGTTTCCGGTAGTCGTCGTTGATCGGTGAAAACGTGTTGGCCGAAAGATCTCTGTGTACAGCGAATCATTTTCTTTTTTTTTCTCTTTCTCTTTCTCTCTCTCCTCTCTCCTCTCTATCTTTCCTCTTTTTCTTCTTCTTCTATCTGCTTTTTACAAACAAATAAACGATACGTATACGAGAAATGTTTTCTCTTCGAATATAGTATAGCGATATAAGTAAATGCAAATTTTCTCTCCTCTTTTCTTCTTTTTTATAACGCATACTTGGATACTCCTCTTCCTTCCTTCCTCTCACGTATATCCATCCGTTCCCGTTTCTTTCCTTTTAGCGAGTCATGTGAATGCGTGCATACGAGTCGTGTAAATATATCATATATCTAGATCGTTCTTTGCCGTTTTTCTTCAAATTCTCTCTTCGATTCCTCACTTTCCGCATTCTCTGTCATTTCATCGTCGTCGTCGTCGTTGTCGTCGTCGTCGTCATCATCATCATCATTATCATCATCATCATTATCATTATCATCACCATTCATCACTCTTCTCCTCTTTCCCTTCCTTTACGATTCTTCCAACGAAGAAACGTTGCTTGTATATGCTTACGAATGCATGTCCTTTTTCTAACGTGATTAATAACGATCCACTCGATATATTATGTATACTATGTATAAATGCGAAATTGTAACAACATCTGGGTTAATCAAATTCGAAAAAATCAACGAATGCATATATGTTTTGGGATTAAAACGAGAGAGAGAATATTTTTTATTCGCGCTGTAGTCGGATCGCTGTTGGATCCAAATCGCAGATCAGTGATAATTATTATTTGCGTAGATATTTGCGTATATGTGTATATGTGGCTAACGTTCGATCTTTAATCTTCGATGAAAGTGTATTTTTTCGGGAAAATGATTAGATTGAGATGCGTTTTCTAGCTACGTTTTTTTTTTTCACACGATTTGATAAAGTATGGTAGTATCGTTGCGATATCTAGATATGCTTAGCTCGAAAAATGCGCCAACCGAGAAACGTCTCGGTGCATATTCGGAATATGGGGCTCCGGGCTCGTTTTCTAAATACCCGGAGAATTTTTGGAATTTTTCTACGATTCTCGTGCGAGACGAGGATAAATGACAGAAACGGCGCCTCGTTTCCGTAATTTATCTTCCCTTCGATGTAAGAGTAGTGTTAGTAATGTTACGGACGTTTCGAAATTATTCGTTTTCTCATCACGTGATATCGATGTTTCAAATTCACGAAAATATAGTAATAATATACGAGAAAAAAAAAAAAAAAAAAGGATTCCTAACCTAATTCAATAATTTTTTTCAAAAAATCCATTTGCTCGTTTTCCTTTCTCTCCCTCCTCTCCCTTCCCTCCTTTTTTTTTCCTTACCTACCTCTCCTCCCTATTTCCTCGCTTTACACGCCTATCCATCTCGTCACTTCCTTATCCGTTACTTTTTTCCCTTAAGCCTGTCGTTTTTTACCCTTTCTTTCTTTCCCTTTTTTTTTCTTCTTCTCTTCTCTTCGATTTTCGTTTGTTTGTCGATGTGTACCTAGAATTAAAAATTAATGGAATTGTATACTCTCAGTATCAGAAACAAAAGCGGCGAATACTGAATACTTATATATATATATATATATATATACACACATATATATATATATAACGTGTACTTTCTAGGTAGAGAGTATTCATAGAATATTTATTCGCTGAAATAAATGATTTTTTTCGACGAAAGATGTACTCGATTTACTCTTTCTTCAAATATTCTTCTTGTTCTTAAAAGTATACATATATAATATATACTATATATAGATATTTTAATTATTTTCGACATTTATAACGATGACACGAACATTATTAAACTTTATTTCTTTTTTTCCTCTCTAATCATCGCTCGTGCAAGATTCATGGTTACCACTTACCACGATAAACTTTTGGGCCGTAAAACGATTATTATTACTTCGTGTTTTCTTGTTTTATTTCGTTTACCGATTATAAATAAAAAAAAATTTCTTTTTTCGTGTAAAAAAAAAAGAAAAAAAAAAAAAAGAGAAGAAAAAATTGCCGACTCGCAAATTCGTGGAAAGAAAAAGTACAATTACATAACGTCACGTGTAATTCGAACAATTAAGAAATTTGTATAAACCAACCGTATAATACCACACTATCTTTTTTTCCTTTTGTTTCTACTTCTTTCTCCTTTTACAAAGAAGCAAGTAAATGCTCGTTGATATCAATATTTTTAATCTTTATCTCAGGTCAAAGTTAAACACGAGCGAGAAGTATCTTTTGTCCGACCGATTCTCTTTGGACTAAAGAAATTTCATTTAAAAAAGAAACCATTTTTTTAATTATTATACACGATACGTACATTTTTCATTGATCTTATCGCGCATATAATACGCATCGATCGATTCCGTGTACCTACCTATCTGTCTACGTGCGTACGTACGTACGTGCGTGAAAATACATATGATATATATGAAATCGATCGTCTCGATTCGATCAATATCGTTATTGGAAATGGACGAGATCGACAATTTTTACTTTTACGAATCGTATTTTCGATTCGTTTAAGAATCGACGTTTATCTAACGTGTATCTCGTAACGATACATATCTCGTTAGATTCGTCGTGAATGATACACGTGTACGTATAATTCGTTCAACGTTCCCATTCTCGACGCTTTTCGATCTATTCTTTCGACGCTTCTTTTTCCAACTCCATTCCAAAAGTTGAATAATAATAATAATAAAAGATTTTCATTTATGGATATAGAAGACTTTTTTAACGAGCGGAAGGGAACGAATAAAATTTTATTTGTTTAAATTTGTCGGAGATTTCCGAATTATTGCAAAGGATTGACGATAAATATTATGGAAGGAGAAGGGGGGGAGGAGGGGAGGGGAGGTAATTGTGCGGAACGGAAAACATGATTAAATAAGTTTATAACAAAATATCGATACGTGTAATTGTCGAACCGATGCTTTTAATGCTAACGATAAGAATTTATTTTGGAAATATTATTTTATCACGCGAAACCAACGTGATACCAATTATAAATTACACAAAGTAAACGTAAAAACACACGGATAAATTTGAACGAGCTTTGTTGTCCGTGGTTAAATCGTGCATAAAAATTTGATAATCGGAAATAGAACATGGAAAAACAACGAACCGTGTATCATCCTCTCTTATTTTTTCCATCTCTCTCTGATAATCGGTCGAGGAAATTCTCGAGGATTACTCGTACTACGCGTCTCTGTTCCACTCTGTTTCGATGTTTCGTTTAAAAATATTATTCTTCAAAACGGTACAAATATTTCAAAGCGTCTGCATTTTTGCGAACAACATCCTCGACGAATATATATATATATATATATATAAAACGAGAGATAAAACGAAAGTAAACGTACGTATCACGTACTTATGTATCTATACATCGAGATTTCGCTCGTGTCGAATACGTATGTATTATACAATGTTGGATGCACGAGTAGAGACGAGTGAACCAGTGAACTTTACGACTGTCAACTGTTTCGCCAGACGTGCCAATTCGCGTTTTATTGTTTTTCTTCGACGGCGCCTCAACCGCTCTCGTCCTTGCCGATCCGACGATCGGGTTAACGCTCCCCATTCCCTGAAAACGAAACATCAAAAATTAACGCTCGAATCGTTCCCTTCCTGCATCGCGATCAAATATTTATTGTCTCTTTGTTAATTGGAACGACCTGTTTGAAAATTCAAAATTAAGGGAATGGTACGCGAGAAAGAGAGAAATAGGGGGGGAGAACGAGAGAGAGAGAGAGAGAGAGAGGGGAGAAGAGACGTAGCAAAGGAAAAGCGTCACGTGGAAGCGTAGCTTTTTTACGTAATTATCGTTACCATCGACGACGAGTGGACAGCTACGTTTTACGATTCGCTCAACGAAACGAATTAGAGCGACCGAGCGTAACAAGTATCTGGATTTGCATTTTACGACCGAGTAGTCAGAAGTAGGAAAGGATGACACGGAGAATCGAGGAATAAAAGTACGAATAATTTACCGTGCGTGGATAACTATTTCACAATTTTTTCCCTTTTTTCATTTTTTTTCTCTTTCCATTTCGATCGAAAGAAGAGGAAGAAGAAGAAGAAAAAGTATGTAACAAGTATCGGTAACGAAAAGGAAGGTTGAATCCTCTACGACATAGATTCCGAAGCAGCGGGCAAGTTTACACTGCTTTATAAGTTTCTCGAGGAAAAATGTTATACGCGTGGCATTCATCGTGTGATCCTGGTAGGAGAGAGAGGAGAGAGCCTCAGGCTCGCCTCTTATCCGAGGGTTAGGTCTTGGATGAACAGCTCGTTCTCTACGATGTTCTCTGGCAAGGGTATATCAACCTGGAGATATTCTACCAAGGGTCGAAACGTTAAAGGAACGGGAGCAACGGAAGGAGGGTTCTGGACCGCCAAGAGGGATGCAATCTCTCTCTCTCTCTCTCTCTCTCTTTCTCGACTTCGTCCAGATATAGCGTGAATACCGAGAACTTCTCGAAGATTCTTTGTCATCTCTTTTGCACTAGTACGTACATGTTCGGTTTGAAATAGGAATTATGCGAGAAACGCGAGACGCGCGAGACACGCGACAAAAACACAACGGGGAGAGAGGAAATATCCCTCGTATACCGTTTTACCACGGCAAACTTTCGAACGGACGAACGCCATCTTCTCGAGATTCGTATCTCTACACTTCGCATTTCGTTCGATGTTTGCGAATTTCATCGCGATCACGACGTACACGACGCGAACACGATGTTACCGTTATCGGAGACGAAACGATACGACGCAACGCGTACCTCTGCGTAAAACGATATTTCTATCGTTCCGCCCGTTTAACGCTTCGTAACACGGAGGAGAAGATTGCGTGCAAATTACTTTTTGCGTAAAATTAACCACTTTGTTGTTGTTGTTGTTGTTGTTGTTGTTGTTGTTATTATTAATTTATTATCGTTCGATATACCACCGATGGATCCGAAATCGATGCGAGAAGAAAAATTGGAAAGAGATTGGGGGATTTGACTTTGAAAAAGCAATCGAATACCGATCGATACGATGCATACACGCGCGTTTGACGCGACAGTTGGCGAGTGAGAGAGAGTACACGACAATAGTTGGTTGGTGCCGAGGAGGAAGCGGATTGATACTCGATTCGATCGAGATAGAGCGTTGGAAAAGACAATGGGAGTATATTGTCGAATCGAGCACACTCGACGAATTATCATATATCGACGCAAGCTACTGACGTCCCTTTCGACGCAAGTTCTTCAACAGCCCTTTAATCTCGATACGCGCGTAGGTAAGTACACGAGTCGGAGGAAGTGGCGGGGAGGCGAACAAGTGGAGGAAGGGAGAGAGGAGGTGCGATAGCTGGCTACTTTATACTCGGAGGCTAGCTACCTGGGTAGGTATAAAGGGGAGGTATTACGGGGTTACTAAAGTGTTGTATGGCCTCCCCAAGCCCCATAAGGATAGCCCTCAGGCACGCACCCCTGTTATCGTATGCGTATGCAGTTTTTTTCGCTGGTGCGTGCGCTGGGTCTCGCAGCCCTTATATGTGCAGTGAAGGTGAAGGGGGCATCGGGTAACACGGGCAGGCAGCCACCCAAACGACCGAAACCTGAATGCTCACCCAGGATCATCCTGGTATTTCCTCTTTTATGCATTCTCCTCCTTCCTTTTTCTCCTCCTCCTCCTCCTCCTTCTTCTTCTTTCTTCTTCCATTCAAGACAGAAACAGGTAAACGCGTCGATATCGCCGATTCCGATTTTCCAATCCGTCGTCAAATTTCCATGGATTCCGGACTAGTGGGTAGACGCGTTTCGCGATGCGGTAGCGGCGATTCGAGGGTCAGTGAACGGATCAAAGATCAAAGAGAGGAGAAAAGGAAGTAAGTAGCGGCGCGACGCGACGCGGCTCGATACCGATCAATCGTGCGCGCAATTAGAACGGTAACCGGTCGGGAGCCGGAGTTTCGATTTCGTGCAGTTTGGAATGTCGACGTCCACGGAGGGGTGCATAAATCTCCTCGCTCTCTCGCCCAATATTCCTCGCGTTACCTCAACTTTTATAACACTTGTCCCCGTTCGAATCCAAACCACGACTCCGTCTTCCACTTCGACTTTGACCACGAGCTTCCTATTTATACCGCGAAATTCTTGGAAGGAGAAGGCAGATAGCATCGAACCGGCTATTCGTACGAAACAGGAGTACCTAATAATTTTCCCCTGATTCGTTTCCAGTTCCAGACTTCGTTATCATCCACCATCGACCGCACGCGAATATTCGCATTTCGATCAAACTGTCCCCAACCTTGCCCTTCCTTCTTCCTATCTTCTACCACCGCTCCTCCTACTCCTCCCGACATCCTTCGCTTTCCTTTTTTTTCCCTTTCCTTTTCTCTTCCCTCCTTCTCCTCCTCCTCCTCTTTCTTCTTTCCCCTCCCTTCGCCACAGCGGAAGGAAAGAGGGATCTCCCGATGGACCATCGTGGTTGAATTTCGAGAAGGAGTCGTGAATTTCGATGATCGTCGATCGAAGTCGGCGAATAAAGGCGACGCAGACGTCGCGACAATTCTAGGAAAGTGATATTTGCCGCGGTTGCAATCAACGCTCGAGACGACGGCCAGACGAGGCAATGATAGATCAATCTAATTCGTATTCGGTCGATCCGTGACGCGCGTCACGAGCAATCGTCGCTTGTCCCTCTTTCCACTTCTTTCTCGCTCGAACATCCACATACGAACGCGTATGCGTGTTACTACGCGTCGTATCGATCTCGATCAACGATAAATAACGTTCAATATACGAATTCGATCTCACGGTTGAACGAATGCATCGAAACTTTTCGAAATAAAGTCGTCCTTCTACGGGGATCTTCTAACGAACCAAAGAATGGACCGGTCGGGGAAGAGTCGCATTAGTCGCACTGTCGTCAAGGTCGAAAAGTTAATGTACCATTATAAAAGATACGATCAACACGTCGTACGTGTTTTTGTAACGCAAAGTTAGACGACTAGTCTCGCACGTTGATACCGAAACTCGTTACCGTGTTCCGTGTTCATCTCGACCTTTGATAAGGTAGAAACGATTGTTCCAACCGTGTTATACCGTGGATAAAGCGGAAATAGTTTCCATTTTTCTTTCCTTTCCGAGAATCGGTAAACGTTTCGCCAACATTTTCGAAAATTTGATCAACGATCGTCCAATGACGCTTCTAACCAATTTTATCGTACGTTACGACACACGCGACGAGCTACGGAATAGATCTAATGCATCTTTTTTTTTGTTCCGTGTTTCGAGAACACTCGGGAACACTCTTACCTTACGCTCACTCGCCGTACTAGGCTTTCAAATCCCGCGGTATCGTCATCGTTAAAATTTTATTCGCATAAAAGAGAAAAAAAACAACAAAAGAGATTCTGCAATATCTATATTTTTTTTGCATTAAAGATCAAAGCGCATCGTAGTTTTCAAAGAGAAACGTTCAATCGACGTTTCCGTATCTCTCTACGTCGCTCTCTACGCGCCAAGAACGAGTGGCGGACGAGAAAAAGAAACAGTAGTCGGAGAAGGACAGAGATATGGTAGAAATCAGCGAGATCAACGCCATCTCTGAAGCGTCGTGGATTAACCGCGACATAGACAAAAAGAGGAAATAATAAGGAGAGAAGGATAGAGATAGAACGAGAATCGATCATCATCGCCATCTCGCGAGTGATTTTTCGGTATTTTTGAAAAGATAACCATAGTATTCAACGGATGGCGCTGATTCTCAATTCTGATTCTACTTTAACTACCGTTGAAAATATTTCGTTCGACGTGGTCTCTTCGAAAGATGGTTCTGACGATTTCTTTTAGCTACGTTTCTGTCCTTCTCCCATTATTTCCTCTCCTCGTCTATATCGCGTCGTTTAATCTACGGCACTTCGGAGATGGCGTTGATCTCGCAATTTTTATCCTATTTCTGTCCTTCTCCCTTCTTTATTATTTCCTCTTTGTCCGCCATTGTTCTTGGCGCGTAATCACAGACGAATTACGGAATAATACGAATTACGGAACGTCAAACGAATGAACGCATTTTCGTAGTTCGAAATTAAGACGCATCTTGATCTTTGCAAATGCAAAAGATATAGATATTATTTCGGATTTCTTGATTTTTCACGGGACGAAATATTATCATGATGAAGAAAAGGAACAGAGAAGAATAACGCAAATTTTCATCTATCGATTCTCGTCCTTAACGAAAACAATTTTTCGCGATTGAAAAATATACGCGATAATTTAAAATTTGAAAGGATTTCCGTTTCGAGAGTTATTTTATGTAAGATATAATCGCGTGTAAATTGCAATATTTCGTCTAAAGAAGAAAATATTCGTTCTATTTCTAATTTTATTTATTCGAAATTTAATTTCAATTTCGCGAATCGGTAACGTTGAGAATGATGTTGAAACGATACGGGAAACGATACGCATCTCATAGCGCCCCCGAGGCACGGAACAAGAAGAACGCATCGAATGTTAGATCTATTCCTTAGAAAGGGAATAAACGGTGTGAGAATCGAATAACGCGCGAAGTAGGGTTTCCACGATGGTCCGATATAATGATCCGCGACTGTTAGTCGTTATCCAGAGCACGATAAAACAGCGGCTGAATCCGAAAAGATCCAGAAGATTAATTATCTATACGTCGTTTCCTGTCCAACCACTAAACAATCTTATTTTTCGCGTACAATCGTATCCATGTTCCAATCAAATTTTAACAAAATGTGCGCACCTTTCCTTGTTTCCACCTTTCCTCTCTCCCTCCCTCTTTCCCCGCACGCATAACATTTATTCGCACAAGCGCGAGCGTATATTTTCGTATCGACGTTAGTTCGGGTCAATCTTAATAAGGAGGAAACTGGACAAAAGGATATAAGGAACGTAACGAAAGGATTCACGGTCACCGCGTCGATGGAGGAGAGGGAGAGGGGGGGAGAGAAGGGGATAGGAGCCATGGAAAAATGGCGCACCGAAACCGATTTTCCTCTTTATCTTTCCGAATCGTTATATCTTTTTTCCTTTCTTCCTTTTCTTCTTCTTCTTCTTCTCCTTTTTGCTCTTTTCGAATTTTCTTTGGTCGAACGCGATATAACGCGATCGCTGTTAGAAGGAGAGAATGATTTTCTGGTCCGACGTCCTAATTTAATCTAATTTAAGATTATAAGGATATAAGGAAGGAAAAGCGAATGAAAAGAAAAGCGATCGCGAAGAATGGAGAGACGAGAGGGAAGATACGTACGCGTCGTGGTCGTTGGAACGGATACCGATACACGTATGCAGCCCGCGTACGATACACGGTACGAAACGGACGAGATTGGAAACAATAACGGTAGAGGGAGGGGAGGGAAGGAGGAGAGGGAAAGAGAATTCGGAGGATTACGAAGGAAGAAGAGAAGGAGGAAGAATGGAGGAGAAAGTAAGAGAGAAGAAGAGGAACGTTGGGTCATAATAGGAGAAGAGTCCGGCGCCTCTCGCAGCATCACCACGTGGCATCAGGCCAACTACCGTCTTCTGATCAATATGCTTACAGCTAGCTTCCTTCTCTTTCCATCTTTTCCGCTGCTTTTCTACACCGACCGTCGCGAACCGCAAAAGTTACAGGCGCCATCGACACGACACACGGCTTATCGCAACTGTTTTCATAAATCGAACAAATTTCTCGTTGTTCTTTACGTTTAAACGATCGATTTCTGCTTTCTTTCTTCCCCTCCATAGGATGATAAACAGCGTTCGCGATATCGAACGAAATCCACCGATCGAATTCCTCGATTTTTATCTTTTTACGATTTTTACCTTGTTATACGTTGTCCGTTTTTATTTATTACGGATCGATCGTACGTAAATTACGTTTCGGACCAAGAAGGAGGGCGAGGAAAACGGAAAAAGGATCGCCAAGTACCACGCGTGAATCACGTGCTGCCTCTGCTTCGAAGCTTACTCTCCTCCTTTCCCTCTCTCTCTCTCTCTCTCTCCTCTCCCTCTCCCTCTCTCTCCCTCCCTCCCTCCGTCCCTCTCTCCCTCTCGTATTCGCTCTTACGTTCGTTTATTCCATACCATTTCGTTATCGTTCGAAAAGTTGGGAAGGAAGAGAAGAGGCGATAAAGGGATGGTTTCGAAAGATATTTCTTTTTGGTAGCGGCAAATAATGGATGCTTTTGGATTTTGGTATTGGATGGTAACGAATATGAAAAAGAGAAAAGGGGAAAAGGAGAGAAAGAGGGAAGAAAGAAGAGAGCGAAGATATAGGTTGGTAGAAAGAAGGAATATAGAGTAGAAGGATGCGGCGCGGCGCGACGCGGCGAAACGATTTCGAGCGTAGCATATAGGAGGGATCAGCTACGTAAAGTTATCGGGGAGTTTAGCCGATTGTTGCAATATCTAGGTATATCTATGTGATGGGTGGGTGGATAGCGTTTCGGTGGTGGTATTAGTGGCGGTGGTCGCGACCACGGTGGTGCTGGTGCTGGTGCTGCTGCTAGCTGGTGGTGGTGCTGGTGGCGGCGGCGGCGGCGGCGGCGGCGGTGGCGGTGGTGGTGGCGGTGGCGGAGGTGGTGGTGGTGGTGGTGGTGGTGGTGGATGCCCCTCAGTGTCCGGCGCGCCTCCGACAAGCGTGCTTCGGTCTTTATAGGGGTCTTTTGGCGTTTCATCGTTATCGTGAATGATACCGGCGAGCCAAGTAAAAGGAGAAAGAAAGGGAATTTATCCATCTATATCTATCCGAATACAAAAGAGTACAAAAAAATAACGACAATAGTTTATTCGAGATTAGAGTTAGAGGGAATATTTCTTTCTTTCGGATTTCGGATTCGGTTCGAATAGATCGAAAAGGATGCACGCGAAAAGTTTGAGAATCCCGCAAGGATTCGTATACGTCCGTGACACGCGTCGGTCAGGATCGCGTTTCATCTCCTATGGAAAATAGAGGCATCGACCAAATAGTAAAAGAAAAGGAAAAGAGAAGGAGGAAAAGGAGGAGGAGGAGGAAGAGGAGGAGGAGGAGGAGAAGAAGAGGAAGAAACGGAAGAGAGGAGAGGATAAATCTGAGAGAACCGGAAAGATAGAAGGAGATTTTTCATCGAAGAATCGAAGAGGCCGGTTCGTCGTTCAAATGTCCATCACCGTCGTAATCGTCGTCGTCGTCGTCTTCGTCGTCGTCGTCGTCGTTGCATGTGCTCCCCCTTCAAGCTTTTAAATGGTGCACCATTCCGAGGATCTTAGCCGTAGTGAAATATTAGGTACACGTAGAAAGTGTCCGAGGAAATCTAGAAGACCTTAGTGGCCGAATCGAGGAGATAATTATTATTATCCATAGAACGTACGATCGTGCGTACGCGTATCGTCGTGTCGAGGAATTCGACGATTTCATTCTTCCCCTTCCATCCCCCTCACCTTTCCCCCGCCCCCACTTGTAAATATCGTTCCAACGATATCGAGATCGAGAAAAATCTTCGATCCGATCGAATTCCATACTTTACAGAAAGAAGAAGGGAAAAAGGAGGAAACGTTTTTCTTTTCTTTTTTTTTTTTACCCTAACGCGGTGATAAAGTTAAAAATTGAGAGAGAGAGAGAGAGAGAGAAAGAGAGAGAGAGAGAGAGAGAGCGAGAGAGAGAGAGAGAAAAGAAAAAAGAAAAAAGAGAAAAGAGGAAAGAGAAGAGAGGGGAGGAGGAAGAAGAATTGGTGGAAGGAGAAAGGAGGAAGAGAGAAAAGAGGAAGAGAAAGTTGAAAAAGAAGGGGGACTAATCGTGGAGAGAGAAGAGGTGGTGTCGAATCGGTGAAAACGGAAACGCGAATGGCCGAAAACGGTAGCAGGGTGTACCCGGTTACGGCGGTCCATCTTGCGGGTGAGATCGATCCTGAAACAGCGGCACCGGGTGGTTGGTAATGGGGGGTTTAGGCGAGAATGCCTTTCCCCTGTCGTGGTCGTGGTCGTGGTCGTGGTCGTGGTCGTGGTCGTGGTCGCCGTTCCATACCAATTTTACTTCCCTCTCGACAACAGGTTCCCGTCGTACGCGTCCGATTCCCGTGTCTTCTCTGTGCCTACGTCGTCGGTCCGAGACAAGGACACCGCGCACCTTCCTCCCGTCTCTCGATCGTCGAACCGGTCCTCCTCGAATCGGCTCCTCCTCCGTCTCTCCTCGCCGTCATCGCCGTGGTCGCGGTGCTCGTCGCCCGAGTCGCGGCACGGGCAACGCCAGGATCGGAAGCGAGCGTGGTGGCGGTAGTGGTGGCGAGTGCGATCGCCGCCACCGATCCACCGGAGAAGGGAAGGTGGTGCTACTCGAACCGGAAGCGGATCGGGAACAGGAGAGGAGGAATAGCGGGGGAAGGAGGAGGAGGTGGTGGTGGGGGTGGAGGAGGTGACTCGCCGCCGAGATGCACCAGGTGTCGGTGTACGGAGCAGGACTCGATTCGAACGCAGATCGAAACGAGAGATTGTGGGAGAAGATCGAGTACAGGGATCGGCGTGCCTGTGAACGACAATCCTCTTCCACCTCGACGGCTTACGTCGATTCCCCCGATCGATCGCCATGCCGATCTTCTCGCTCTTCGCTCCCCTCTACTCGCGTTTTATTCAGATACAGAGGATCCCTCGTACCTTCCAACGTTTTCCTCATAGGGTTGGCGCTGTGTTGTCTAACCTTCTCCCCCGTGCAACCACGACAAAATCATCATCATCAAACTTGTCCAGGTTGTCCGCATCAGCATCAACAACAACAACAACAACAACATCAGCATCATCATCAACAACAACAACAACAACATCAACAGCATCAACAACATCAACAACAACAACAACATCAACAACAGCAACGGCAGAGAGAAGAGGAGGAGCGACAAGAGCAATATACTCGTCGTGAGACGCATGAGAGGGGGGGCGGTGGTTGGGAAAGAAAGAAGGATACCGCCGCGCCCACCCCGGATGACTTGAGATTGGAGGCTATCAAGCATCAAATCCTGACCAAACTCGGGCTGAGAACGCGACCCGATGTGAATAGAACTTTGGCCACCGTACCCAGGCATTTGGCCCTCGAGACCTTGTACAGGGCCGAAGCGCAATTCTCCCGCTATCCGTTGCCCGACAATACGAGAAACGATCGTCGCGAGGACGTTTACTCGACCGAGTTTCTTTACGGTGGCAACGAGTATTCGTATTCGAGGAATCTCGATCAACGAGTGGACGACGATTCTGCCAAGGATAACGGGAGAATCGCTTCGTCTTACCGGGGGTACGAGGGGGGAGAAGGCGAGGATCGAGAACCGGAAGAAGAGATAGACGACTTTTACGCGAGAACCTCGGAGATCATCACGTTCGCCGAACCTGGTAAGTATTCTCCCCTCCGATCGATATCCGGATCGATATTCGTACCTCGCACGATCGGTCGAGTCGAGGCGCGCACGCGCCCAACCCTTCCGCGCACCCTTCCGCGCTATCTTTCGATACTCGACTCCAACTTTTTCATTTATTTATCCCCTTTCTATCTTCGAACGTTTCGAAGAAACGAGGCGAAAACCAACCTTCTCCATCCGTCGTTTCGCGCCACTCGCGATAACGATATCAACGCTCGAAAACCACGCGTTTCCACGCGTTGGAAAGGAAAGGAGCGTACGTATACGATGGCTCGTCGATTCGTTCGATCGCCATCCTCGGTTGAATCGGCCTGTTGCTCGAGTCGCGAGCGAAAGGACAACGAGAGATATTACCGTGGGACACGGAAGGGCGAGAGAGAGAAGATACGCAGAAAACGTCACGAACCGACACCTTGGATCGCATGCATGCGTGGCCACACGGGTACAGCCACGTGGCCTCGTAGATATGGGTGTCGCGCCACGACCGTCTATAGTTCGTTCCGTAGTTCAGTAACTCTAAGTTTAACAATAAGGGTAATAGAGCTTAACTCGGAAGGTAGAAAGAAGCGAGCGATTTCGTCAACGTTCGCGTCGTATCGCGACGAATCTATCGCGTTCGTCATCGTCATCGCGGGATGATTCGATTCGAGTTTATAATAAGTTCTTGGTCAACGATCAAGGATCCCCTCGCGATCCCCTCTCGCTCGATCGATCCACGCGTCGCCCTAATTAGCCCTAATTCTTTCTTTCTTTCCTCCACCGCTCGATACATTTCGCCTCCTCACCGATCACGATCACGGACAAATCGTGATTTTTTTTTTTTTTCATCGATTTTCGTCGTTCGAGTTTCATCCTCGCGCTTTCTCCTTCTCCTCCTCCTCCTGACCCCCCCCCCGCCTTCCTTTTCTTCCGATCCAACGCGAAACGAAACAAGTTGTTGGGATGTTGGGAAACCATCGATTATCAGCATCGTCGCAATCTCGTTTGGATCGGATCGGCCATAGCCGAATTGGTGGTCGTCGCCCCGAGGCGACGCACATTGATTGCTCGATAAACGCGTTACGATATATCGCATGCGTGATACTTTAAACGTTAATATTTCCCGTCACTATACATAGCTGGCGAACACGTCATTCTTTTTGAAGAAACTAAAGAAACTATAAAGCACCATCGCCTCTTCGATATCGATCCCTATAGCAACGTGGGAAGACACTTTTGACCTATATTCTCGTTTTTTAAGTCATGGGATTTTGTTCGCGATACGAATGCGAATATCGCGAAAATGGTCGATGAAACAGCGAGTTTCGCGTCGTATCGTAAATCTCTACGCGATACGTACGACGTGGTTGAATCGCGTCGTAACTATTCGCGTCGATAAAAAAGAAAGAGGGGGAGGGGGCGGGTCTCTAAAAGTTAAATCATAACCACGTCGCGTAAAATTTCGTTAAAGCGCTATCTTTTCACCGCATGTCCGTGAAAATATCGATCGATTCGTCCCTCGATTGGATTCCTCTGGATTCCTCTAATCGTTCCATTACATCCGTTTCCTTCCTTCCTTCCTTCCTTCCTTCCTTCCTTCCTTCCTTTCTTTCTTCCTTCCTTTCTTCCTACTTTCACTTGTTCGAGCAAGTGGAGGAGAAGATGTCGAGTAAACAGCGGCATCTTTTTCTTAGATGCTGCGAACGGACAAGTTCTCCAAGAGATGGAAGAAAAACGGATGGAAAATGGAAAGGTACTCGGAATTTATGTAGCGAACGGGAACAAACATGTTGTAACGTTATGGAGACGAATCGAAATTAAGCAGGACGAAGCGAGGAAAGATCGATAAATCGCTTCGCCGAGTTAAATTCTCTCCCCATAGGGAGAAGAGTTTTCAATAGTTTAAACGGGAGTAAAGAGAAAAATGCGATAAGAACGATGCGATAAAACTGGAAAAGACGAATCCGTTATACGCGAAATCTGAAAAACGAAATCGGCGAGCGTCGATCGATCACTTTGAACAACGTGCTTGAACTTTGAACAAAAATCGAATTTTTTTATATATCTTACTATTACGAGTTTATTACGCATTTACATCCTAGGCATTTCCTAGGCATCAAGGCGAACGAATATCGCCATCGTAGGTAATTTCTATCTATTTATTTCCACGTTACTGAAATTAAATTATTTAATTTAATCATTTAATTTTCACGATTTCGATCGCGTACAAACGTTGATTCTCGTATTTCGAGAGAAATAGAAATTTTCATCGTTCTTAAGGGAAAAATAATCGCGTCGTTATCGTTTATGCCTTATACACGTAGAAAATTAGATGTTTCGTTGGTTCGCATGTCTGCCTTACGTTCCACGCAACGCTTCGCCAATAATTATTCCGTTCTGCTTAGTCAGTAAATAAACCGAATATCTGTATCTATCTATTCGATCGGAAAGCATAGAGAGCCAACTAATTTTTCTATCTATTTCAATCAGTGGAGATGGAGATAGATTCGATTGATTTTCCATCTCAACCTCGTACCTTCTCTTTACGAAGATACGCGAGACCAGGATCAGCCTTCTTTTCGATATTCTTTCTAGCGGTCGATCGCGCGACTGTACTTACGACAGGGCCGATCGTCCTTTTCGTCGCTTAAAAAAATGTGTTCGTTCGTTCGTTCGTTCTTCTTTTGTCTCCCCCTCTCTTTCTCTCTCTCTCTCTCTCTCTCTCTCTCTCTCTCTTCCCCACTCCTTTTCTCGTTCTCGGATTATTTCGCTTTACGATGCTCGATAAAATCCCGATGCATCGTCAAAGTTAGCCGCTTTTCTCGAGCATGTAACGAGACTGTCTTTCCTTGCCGTCTATCGAACGGTTCGATTTAAAAGCGATCGCATTACGACATTATGCGACCTCGCGAATATCCTCGCGAGTTGTGCATGTGTTATTGCATGTCAAAAGTATACACACGTGCATCTGTCGATTTTATTCAAATAAATAATTAAATAAATATTGCTAATGAGAATGGCTTACGGGTGCCTTGAAACAATTACAAAAGACAAGACACCCGTAGCAATAGCGATACCCTTAGCGGTCGTTAGTTTTAGATATTGCTGCGCATAGCTAAAATCGATTTACGGAGTCGGAAATTTTTCTGTCCCGATAAAAATTCTTTAGCGATTCTAATCTCTCAGCTTCTTCTCCGCTTTTTCTTTCTTTTTTCTTTTCTTTTCCTTTTCCTTTTCATTTACGGCTAATGCGATTCTCGCGTAACGCAAAAAAAAAAAAAAAGAAAGAAAAAGAAAAAGAAACAATAATAATCGCGTTTTCTAATCGCGAGAAAAGCGAAAGAAAAAGAGAAAAGTGGACGGGATGAATAAGTTAGGCGCGCGTACGCGTGTATCGACGTAATAATAATAATAATAATAATAATAATAATAATAATAATAAAAAGAAGAAGAAAAAGAGGAAGAAGAAGAAAGAAAATTGCGTGGACGGGATATATCCGTTTCGTTATTTGTTCGAACGTTAATCATCGTCTGGGAAGATCTCGTCGTAGACGGGATCTCGTAGACGGAACGTTTCTTACCGTACAAGTTGGCCATTATACGTGCTCGACGACTCGGTTCTTCTCTTTCTAAAAGAGAACTTGGCGACGACTCCGTGGAACGCAATTCCCCGTGAAAGCTCGGGCGACCAGTAAGCAAGACTCGTGAATCGTAACTCGTAACTCGTAACTCGTAACTCGTGATTCATCGTGCTTACTCGTGCGTGGCAATCGTGACAAACAAAACGGAAATCCTTTTTAACACGACCCAGACAAATATCGAGATTATTCTCTTTCTCTCCCTCCCCCAGACGCGCTTATCTTTCTTTCCACGCACCGGGGGATGATTATCCAGTGAATTGTACGAGTTTGTGGAACAATCGAAGATACCAAGTGGACGAGGAGGAGGAAACACAGGAGCATAGTTCGTCTCATCTTAGAAATCGTCGCGTCGTTCTATTATCCTTCGCACGGAAAATAGTAATGATAACAACAATAATTGTTTTTTTCTTTTTTTTCTCTATCCGAAGCAAAGCGCATCGAGCGGACCGAGTTCGTTCAACTTTCGGCGAAAGATTGCTCGGACGCGGTACGACACGCACGCACGAGTTAAGAGCATCGCGAAACGAAGATCCCGTCCATTTTGCCTGTATGGTGGATAGTTGTGATTATCATAGGAGGAAAGAAAAGAGAAGAGAAGGTAGGTAGGTGGTAGCGGTAGCGATAGGAAAGACGAAAGGAGAAAGAAGAAAGAAGGAAGGGTGATGGTGGTGTAGAAAGGTCGGAACAGGGAGGCTGGCGGGATGTTCAAAGTGGGATGGTGAACGGTTCTCGGTGCGTTGGAGTGGGACAGGGTCGAACTCATGGACGAACGAGCCGACGGATAGGATGGCTGGCGCCTGTAGTCAGATCGATGCACGTGGCTCCAGCTGGGCGCCGCTCTTCGTACATCTCCTACTACACACCCCCCTTTATTCCCTCTTGACTCTCCTCATCCTGCCGCACTACACTATTCCCCGTTCTAGGATACAAAATCAAGGGTGTGTTACTTCGTCTTTTCTCCCCCCTGCTTTTACCTCGCCAAATCTACCCTTCTTTCTTTTCTTCTCTTTTCTCCTCCTCTTTTATATTTTCTTTCCTTTATCTCTCTCCCTCCCATCTTTTCTCTTTCGTTTTTCTCCGCGATACGATACGATACGATAGATACCGTACCATATCATGCACGATGCAAGATCGAAGAACGTTTCTTTCGTTCGCGCACGAGGAAAATTTCAAATTTCTCTCCGAACAAAAGGAGAGGAAAGATCATTTTTCATCTCGATTCCAATCCTACATTCCAATGATACTTTCGATAATTTCGTCGATTCGTGTCAAATCTCGTGGGATTTCGTCACAAAAATTATCGAAACGAATGATCTTTGCGTCGAAGGAAGAAAGGGAGAAACGGGGAGCAAACTTTGTTGTTGTTGCGAAATGTTCTCTCTTCGAGAGAAAATTATCTTTCGACGAAAGGATCGGAAGATTCGTTTAATCGTTAACCAGGCTTGGAATGTTTTGGCTTGGGAAACGCCCCGTTTCATCCCTCTGCCCTTCTCCTTTCTCTCTCTCTCTCTCTCCTCCTCCTTCTCCTTCGCATCCCTCCGCCCGTCTCCTAACCCTTCTTCTCCTCCCGTCTCGCCAACCCCTTCCCACAATCGAATGCGTTTCATATTTTCCGCAGAGTCAATCGATCAACTTTACGACTCAAAGCGACAAGCTTTCCATTTGTCTAAATTAAACGTACACGTACGTATACGTGCGATCCGGATCGAGTTTCGACGTTTCGTCGATCGCGAACGAACGATCCCGCGTTGAAAATTTTGAAAGAAGAAGTCGATACTTACTTTGGACACGCGGTCCACGGATGGTAACGTGGTCTCGTCTTTCTTCGTGCGAAGAATGGTACGCTTTCGTACGGGATATCCAACCTATACCCTCCCCCCTCTCTCCAATCTCACAAACTCCGATCTTTCGCGGTCGTGACAATGGCAGAAAGATTGGAAAGCTAGGACGAATCGATCTCGCTTCTCGCGACACGTGATTGTAAAATATCTTGTTGTCGCGATTCCCCGCGATGATAACGCTAAGCGTACCGCGAGCTAGCGACCACGTGGCGGCGATAGATCTGGATCAGGGTTACCGGCAACCACCGGCCTATATCTGACCCTCTTATTTGACCGACCGCGTATTACGATCAATCGCCTCGACAATTCTGTACAAGATATAAGACGATATAACGCGATATTATCGAGCAACGCATCGATATCGCGTCGTTCTCCGTAATTAGATTCGCACCGAGGTCGACGCTTACGCGAGTTACGATCGTGGACGAACGTGGCGAGAAAATCGCGGTGCATGCGATCCCGTTTCTCCTTTCCTTCCTTCCTTCCTTCCTTCCTTTCTTTCCATCCCTTCGCGCTTCTCTATCTTCTCTATCCCCCATTCGCCTAATAACTTTAAACGGGTTTCAAGCGTGCCGATACTCGATCGTTTTCACGCGAACCCCCTAGAATTACTCCCCTCTATCTCACTCCACCCCACCTCCTTTTTATCACCGCGTACGACCATACGATCCATCTTTATCCACCGCGCTACTCGTGTTAAAACATTTATCCAATTTTAATTTCGATTCGATCGAAGAAACTCGGTTCCCGAGTGAAATACAGATATTTCTCTCTTATGACATTCGTCTCGAACGTGGAATTTTCAACGAAGAGAAAAGAGAAGAGAAAAGTTGGAAATTAATATCCCAAGATCTTTTCTTTCTTTTCTTTTTCTTTCTCCATCCCTATGCTATTTCTTTCCTTCTGAGCTTCTGTCCTTTCTCGATCTTCGTTCCGTAAAGATTTTCCCACTTCGCGTTAAAACTTAGGCCGGACGACATCTCGAATGGACGATTCGACGACAAAGAGAGATCTCTCTTAGGTCGCACGCTCGACGCGCATCAAATTTACGAACGTATTTTTTTAGGAGATGACTCGCGCTAACCTCGTTTACGAGCAATCGCGATACGGAATAGGAGAAAAAAGAGACTCGTAGAGAAAATCGGACAGAAATCAAAGGATAATATTTTCTCTCGAGATGTTTTTTTTTTTCCCATCATCGATCAACGAATCTTTCTCTCGTAATCCGTACGAGATTCGAAGCAGCATATTTGGTGCGAGAGTGGAAAAACGATGCGATAAATAGATCCAAGATCTAAGATCGAGAAAGTTCGTATTCGCTGTTCCATTTTTCCATTTCTCCATTTCTTTCTCATCATACATACTCTCCTCTCGAACGAGACTAGAAAATTTAAAAACGTATACGTATTTAATAACCAAATGTTAAGTCTCTCCTGGACAAATCGTATCAACTAGGTCCACGTACTACGCGGTAAAATGATTTCGGTTCGACCGATCGATAAAGTTTTATTTAATTTTTCCACCCATGATCGTTTCATTCGTGACTCGAAAGTTCGATCGATGCTTAAAACTCGCAACTCGGTCGGATCGAAATTACGATGTTGTACGTACTTAAAATTTTTCGTACGAAAAGATTACCGACTGGGAGTGGAATATATATCTCGAGATGGGCGATCATCGACCGGATGGATGATTAACCATTGCGAAAGATGCGAAATCTTTGTTAAAGCGACAAAAAGGGGAATGTAGATTGAGTGGTGTGTCGCATTGCGGCGCAGCGGCAAAAGTACCCGATGCACCGACCTCGAAAAGTGCGACACACGATGCTCTCGAAACTCGAGCGAGGCCGGACCAAAGTCGTACAACGCCCCTCTCGATTCATCGCTTGTGTCGCGACCGCCGCTACACTTTTACGAATATCCTGATATTTCCAACCATTTTTCCTATTATCCGTACCTTCTCCTACCTTCTCCTTATTTCCACAACGCATGAAATATTCCCTCTCACGCGTATCGCGTCATCATCCCGTAACAACAATCGAGATATCTGTGTTTATATAGACCAAATACCTCCAATATATATATATAGATGTATTTTCTTCTTCTATGCACTCATGCGGATAAGACGACTCATCGAAATTCTTCTAGGATTCTTTTTTCCCCCTTTACGATTAGAAATGGTGTAGATAGAATCGAATGGAAAATTGGCTAAAAACTAGCTGCTTCCAACGATCGTTGTCCATTTTCAACGTATACGCAACGCGAACGTATATTTTTCTTGAACCAAAATACGATTCCGAAATGAAATTATTCCGATAATTTCGGACAAAGCGAATCTGGACAGATCGATAGAAAGATGAATCTATCGAATTGAATATTTCGTTTCGTAAGATTTATACGAGATAGAACGCGATTCGCGTTAAATCTTTCTTGATTTGTCTTCGAAATCGAAAAGAGAATTGCTCTTTCGTCGTAACATCCGTAGATGTTAGAGGAATCTGTGGAAATAAGAATCCACGAGATTAAAGATCTCTTTAATGAGAAAACAGATTTAATCGAATAAAAATTAGGAAGGTTTAAGAATTGATAAATGTATCGAGAAAGAAAGAAAGAAAAAAAAATTGGGAGGAATTTCAGAGTGAATCGAAATATTGGATACGTGCGTGCGTGCGTGCGTGCGTGCGTGTTTGGGCGTATATCGGTTGGTCCATACTCGAAAGGTTAAACGAGTAGAGCCAAGAGATCGGTAGGTTGAATATCTCCTTGGTTGGCGTCACGACGCTCTTAGACGTCGGGGTAGCATCGAGGGTGTGGATGTCGTTGATTCCAGTAGGGGAGTCTCCGATTGTGTCTATGTCGTTGTTGGTTTGAACGACGATATCGGTGTCGGTGTCGGTGTCGGTGTCGGTGTCGGCGTCGGCGTCGGCATCGATGTTGGTGTCGGTGTCGGTGTCGGTGTCGATGTCGGTGCCTACAGGCTGCGTACGCAAGGGTAGGAAAGCAAAGAAAGGTATGAGAGAAAGAGAGAGAGAGAAAAAGAGAGAGGGAAGGAGGGAGGGAGAGAGAGAGAGAGAGAAAGAGAAAGAGAGAGAGAAAGATGGATAAGGAACGAAATGAAAGGGATAAAGTGGCGAAAGAGGGAGGTTGCGGGGAATGGAAGGAGGAAGGCAGACGGGTGGCAGACACCCCGTGCTTATCCTCGTCTCTCCAACGGTTCTCGATCCGTGACTCACTAAACCGTTAAGGGATGAAGCCACGTTGCTTTCACAGTATGCGCACACATCGATACGGATATTTAGAGATCCGTGTGCGTTAACTCGTTCGTGTTCTCCTCTACGCGTGTATTACTCGATAGCTTCGATGTATCTCTTGTTACGTTTCTACACCAACAACTCCTCTTCTATTTCATCGTCGTAATTTCCCGTGTCTACGCGAATCCCTGTGTCTCCAACCAACACATTGTCCTCGGTACGAGCTTTGCGAGTCGCCGCGCCGCGTTGCATTGTGCTCTCTCTCCTTTCCTCCTCATCTCCTTCCTTTCTCATCTTATCCATGTACCATTTTTTCTCTGTTTCTTTTTATTTCTCTCTTTTTTTTATTACATGATTTTCGATAAACGCTAGATCGTTTTTTGGAGGAAAAAAACTCATTCCAAAACCCGAACGACGAAAACGACGTTCGAACATTCGATGAAAGATGTTTCAAAGGCGAAGATTATATACGTCGTGACGTATATAGAAAAGTGATGGGAAAAGAGAAAAAAAAAAATAGATAATAATGAAACGAGAGGGAGACGAGAGACGATCGTTGGCGGATGTTCTCTTTTGACGAGAGAAATATGCTTGTTGTTCGTAGGACGCACGCTGAATGGACAACCGTTACTAGAATTCCCAATGTCCAGCGGAGAACCCGCCTTGGAACCGCTCAGGATCAAGAGAGCAACGCTTTGGACGAGAGTCGAATTCAGGCACGGTCATCATTATCAACGTAATCGACAGAGTCAAACTAATCAGAGAAATATTACTCTGTGGGTATTCAGAGTACGTTGCGGCAATACGACGCATTTGCGTGGAAAGGTAACTTTATATTTTCTTTTTTCAAATAGTTTTATATATAATTACATGTTATGTATCGTATGCATATAATATAGATAATAACGGAATAATAGGAGAAGAACACTTTCGCCCAACTCGTATAAAATTTAATCGCATTATAAACGCATCGCGATCTTAAGTCGTTTTACCGATCTTTCGTCCAATATGTATTACTTACCGGTAGGTTGTACGGTTGTCAGGTTTCAGCCGATTCTCAGGGGAGCTTCTCGTAACACCAATCTAGAATAGGCGATGGAGAGAAGTAAGAGGAGGGGGAGGGGGGAGAGAGAGAAAGAGGAGGAGGAGGAGGAGATTCCAAAGGTCGTTTCGCTTTTTTCGCGAGAAACGATGCTAGTGAATCGTGGTGAAACAAAAGTGGTGAAATTTCACAGGAACTTGGCCAATACCTGGAAATGGTCACGTCCCTTGGAGTAAACGTCGGACAATTGGGTTGGTTGAAATTCGACGTTACCAAAGTTGTGAACAGTTGGTACACCACGAATCGGGACACCGCGAGGGATAAATTGACGTTGCTCGTCGATTGTACCGGATGTGGCTCGCACGTCTACGTATCTACATTTGACGGACATTCCCCGCGCGTGATCGAATCGCCATCTTTAAACGCCAAAGGTATATCATTCGACTCTCGTTCACCCTCATTTATCTCGGGCAGGCAACACGATTCGTATCGAAACGATTCATCGACACGAGCGACTACTACGTTTTCCAGGTACTCAAGATCCGGATAGACCTTTCCTAGTCGTACGTACGGATCCAGCGGCTGTGAAACGGGTTAGAAGACGGGCGATCGAATGTAGCGGCGCTATAAAGGGCCAATGCTGTAAGCAAAGATTCTACGTCAACTTTTCTCAACTCGGTTGGGACGATTGGATAATCGCACCACAAGGGTAAGAAGACGAGAGAAATTCCGTGGACAAATTTCCCAATATCCCCTACGATGCTTTCGCGCGGGTGTAGAGCGTGATGCGCTCCGCTCATTCCTACGGTATCCCGAGTGAAATCCAAGTGTCGCTTCCAAGTGTAACGGAAAAAAAACCTAAACCCTCTTCGCTTACCACCAATTATCGCAAACGGAATTGTCCCGAGCTTAACGAACCGTTCTTCGCGCGGTGAAGCACGCACATGTCAATTTGCACGCCAGTTTGCACGCCAGTTACCTTCTTCTCCTCCTCCTCCTCCTCCGCGTCCTTCTCCTCTCTCTCTCTCTCTCTTCTCTCCTCGAATCCTTCCCTTCGACTTTGCGACAACACGGAGAATAATCCGATAATTATTCGATTATGCATAGGTATTACGCGAATTACTGCAGGGGAGATTGCGCGGCTGGCCACAGAACACCGGACACTTTCCTCAATTACTACACTCACGTGATCGAGGAATACAGGAAGATGGATCGGCTGGCCGGTATGCAGCCTTGTTGCGCTCCTCTCAAGTTTTCCCCGATGTCGTTGATCTACTATGGTCCTGATTCCAATATCATCAAAAGAGATTTACCCAAGATGGTGGTCGACGAATGCGGTTGTCCTTAAAAACGTCTAGCTCTCTTTTCCTTCCTTCCTTATTTCCTTTCTTCCTTCCTTCCTTCCGTCCTTCTTTCCGTCTTACTCCATCCACGCTCCTCTTGCCTTACGAACGGTTCCACCGGTCAATCAAATCTTCTACACCTTTATATAATCGATGAACGCGATCCTCCGAAAAATCGTCTATCTCCCATCCATGACCGCGTTCATCGTTACCATCGTCGTGGTATATCGTGATATATACATAGCGTTCTGTGCGTACTTATTTTGTCTTGCCGGAATTCGACTATTCCAATTAACTCGATCTCGATACTCGATAAGATAAGAATCGACGCGTTCTTATTCCCGATCGGTGGCAAAGCGGAACGAATTATCGAATATTATTTTAGATGAACGGCTAGACGAACCGACGATCGTTCGCATTCCCGATCCATCGGATATTTATCGAAGAGTAACGAGTAAAGATATCGAGTAAAAAGGAAAAAAGAAAAGGTAAAAAAGAGCCGCGATTCGGCTTACCTTACCTTCGTCGACCTCCATGTTTTCTAACTTAGTACTATTTGGCTTAGTTTCGTTAAGATAAATCGTTCGTACCGTTTAAAATCTATAAAGTATCCATCTTCAAAAGGGAAGATAATAATAAATATGATAATAATAAATAAACGATAAAAGATAAATGTGCGTATGTGCGTGCTTGTTCGTTCGTTCGTTCGTTCGTTCGTTTGTTTGTGCGCGCGAGTGTAAGTACTTATATATAGATGGATGAGTAAAAGCATGAAAGTAAAGTAAAAACGCGAGAACGGTGCGAACGAACGACCATAAATCGATCGGAAATAAGATTTCCGATTGTCTCGAGGGACGATTATCGCTAAAAAAAAAAAAAATGTTCCGATTCGTTTCTAATGTATTGTTTCTAACGATGGTTGAAAATTAATTCAAAGCGCTCGTGGTAAGAAGTTACGAGAAGGGAATTACTTACGTTTAGATTGAATTGAATAACAAACTTCTTACCAAGAGTCTTTGATCTTTTTTTAAGAAGATATAAGAAGATAAGATATGATAAGAAAAAAAAAAAGGAATAAAGAGGAAAAGACCGAGAAATGGAGAAAGAAACTGATGAAAGTAACGAAAGTGATCCCATATTTACGATTTATGTATTACATATGTATATTATATACACATATACGCAGACACACGAGGTGATTCAGCCGAGTATAAATATTTAAATACGAAAAGCGTAAAATTTAAGTGTAAACTATAAAACTCAATCTGATTGCCTTGTTTTATATGCGAAAGTATAATACGTTAGAAAGTATCATTGAAACCGGTTTGAAAGGTATCGGTAAAACGATTTAAATTGAAAAAGGTAAAAAAAAAAAAGAAAAAAATATTATATTGTAAAATGCATGGATAATACGCGATATAGATTTAAATATATATATATATACATACATATATATATATATATATATATATATATGTATATATATATGTATATACGTATGTATTTACATTTGCATATGCATATATATATATATATATATATATATATATATATATGTGTGTGTATATATAAATATAGATACGTACACAAGGGCAAGAGGTGAGAAACGGAAAGAGAAAGGAAAAAGAAAAAAATATTTGGCGCGTTATATTAAGAATTTGGGGAGGGTTTGGGATAATAAATAGGACGGGGTGGGCGTTCTCAAAAGTTCAAACAGATTTAAAAAAATGAAAAAACAAAAAACGAAAAAAGAAAAAGAAAAAGAAAAAAGAAAAAAAACGATAATTCTTATTTATCGAATTTAACTTTAATCGATAATTAATATTAATTCCGTGTAACGTTACCGATAGAACGAAAGAATCGTTAAAAACGTGACAAATACCTGTTATAAAATAACTCGATAACTCAAAGTTATAAAATAACTTTATAAAGTTCCAATATTTCTTATCAAATTTTCAATCTGCCAATCACAAAGAGGGTATTATAGAAAATTTGCACGCGAATTTTACGCGCGCGTTATGTATGTTTGTAACACGCACATGTCTAGGCGATTAACTATTAAATAATAGAAAAAAAATATATATACACGTAACGTTATATTCGGTTTACGAAAACGAAAATTGTTCTAAAGAATTTTCTTCGCATCTTTTATAACATATACGCTACATTCTCGTGTTCCTATCCGGCAAGAAAAAATTCGAAAATCGCATTTCTTCGATAATCGTTTCACAGAGGAGGATGCAGAACTGAACGTACGGATAATAATTACACGTTCAAATAAAATGTACATAGACGTAATAGTCGTATCGCATTGGCAACTGTACGCGAAATCACGAGCCTCTTTTTTCAACAATGGAAGGAGATCTCGAATTTTGCATTCTTTGCTATAAAAGATATGACGAACGATAAAAACAAATGACAATAAAAAAAATTATAATCGATCGAGTCCCCGAAACAAGGCCTCGAACAATGGAACAACGTTTTTTCTTTCATAGGCAAGCTAGCAATCGTTGATTCATACTTTTTTCCCTTTATTAGATTTATCTCGAAAAATTCTCGAAAAAAAATAAGAAAATTGCGATCAAAAAGTGTCACTTTTTTTCGACAGTATATATATATATATATATATATATATACTTTATCTACCTATTAAAAATCGAACGAAATTCATCTAAACGATATAAAGAAGCTAAAAGTTAATTACATGCGATAACTTTTAA